>NW_026575137.1:12512500-12800000 GCF_905146905.1 Nyctereutes procyonoides
CCCCTGGGATGGGTGGGCCCAGGAGAGGGGGCAGAGGGATCTTTCCAACATTCCTCCGAAAAAAAAAAAAAAAACAAAATAAAAAAATCAATAAAATGAATAAAATAAAATAAAATAAAACAAAACACTGGGCCTTATAAAGAACATGATTGCTTTTGGGTGGCAACTTAAAGTGAGATTTCAGGTTCTTAGGACATCCTGGTAAGAAGTCCACTTAGAACACTGAAAGTCAACTGGGTGATGGGCATTAAGGGGGGCACATGAGGTGGTGAGCACGGGGAGTTACTATACCTGACTGGTGAATTGTTGAAAACCACATCTGAAACTGATGATGTACTATATGCTGGCTACTTGAATTTAAGTGAAAAAAGAAAGAACATTGAAAGTCATCTTTTAGTATAAACACTCCAAAAAAAAAAAAACATTTGAAAATTTTCTGTAGAAAATAAGCAGCATATTTTAATATTATAAAACTCATCAAACATTTAAAAAAAATGAGGTATAGGGGCAGCCCCGGTGGCTCAGCAGTTTGGCGCGGCCTTCAGTCCGGGGCCTGATCTTGGAGACCTGGGATCAAGTCCCACGTCAGGGTCCCTGCAGGGAGCCTGCTCCTCCCTCTGCCTTTGTCTCTGCCTCTCTCTCTCTCTCTCTCTCTCTCTCTCATGAATAAGTAAAATCTTAAAAAAAATGAGGTATAGAACTAGATATTAGGGAAGGGTATAGTCTCTTTTATAAAAGAAGTAGCACTAAATATATTTCAAACACAAACATCAAAAAAGATTCCTCCCAAAACAAACAAAAAACAAATAATTAACTAAAATAAACAGAGGTTGCTGGTCTATGCCTAATGGCCGACGTAGGCTCCTATCACAGACCAGGTTGAGGATAAACTGTTTCCTCTAGTGCAGCGTTTTGGGAGCGATTGGGGACACAGACCAGGCTTACGGGGGGCTGAGGGCCCCTGAGGAGGGAGGAGCTGGGGGTCCCGAGTCTGAGAATCCCAGAGAAAAACAGGAGCACACAAACGGCAGGTGCATCCGGGAGACAAAGCTTGGCCCACGCGCCTGTGAAAGGTTCATTCTATCTGGACTCGAGGTGCTCAAACCGTCTTTGCATGCCTTGATTTTAAAGTCCTTTCTCTTCTATAATTAATTAAAAAAAATTAAAAACCCAACATGGTGACAACATGGCCAACACCCACCCCTGTTACGTACGAGGCCTTGGCGTCATGCTGCCCTCGCACAGCTGCAGGGGTTTTGGCCGTGGTCGTGCCCTGATGTGGGTACAACCCTCCGGGTGCAACACGATCCATCATCCCCACTGAGAAAGCACGTTGGCGGCGGAGGAGGGAGCTGTGATAAGTACACGTCATTGTCCTGAGTGCATGCGGCAGCTGTGGACACAGAGGAAGGCCGGGCAGCCGGGACGCGGGGGGAAGTCCTCGGGTGGGGTGGGCGGCCCGCACCACGAGTCTACACAGTCGGGATGATCAAGTGCATGGCGCTGGAAGGCGGCCCTCCAACAGGCGAGTCCCGCGCCACTCAGCGCCCCTGCCCTGGAGCACGGCTGCACCCCTGTCCTGCTCCGCAGAAGGTGTGCGGGGGGGTGGGGGGCGCGGGGCACATCACGGTTGCAGATGCTCAGCGCACGTGTGTGGCAGGGACGGATGGAACGAGGAAACGAAGGCAGTCTCGGCTCCCAAGTCTTGGGGATGGAAAGGCCCCATCCTCCCCAGGACGCCACCACCCGCCCGGCCTGGCCCAGTCCTGCTCCGAGCCTGGCACATGGGGCTTCGTCTTCACAGCAGCACCCTGACGGCCATGTGACAGGGAAGGAAACCGAGGCACCGGGTTGAACACCGCCCGAGGCTCCCACAGTGACACCGCCCTCATCACCTTTATGCACATATCACAAAAATAAAAATAGAACAAACTGCAGACTATAGCGTCCCCAGGTTAGGTGTATAAGCGGCGGTGATGGCCCTACAGGGACACGGGCAGGACACGGTGCCCATTCCCTGATGGGAAGAGGCCACTTAAAGCAAATCCGCTTAGATCCTAAACAAGTATCATGAAACGAAGAGCAAGGAAAGGATCGATTGCAATTGTGTTTTGAGAATTTAAACTGAAAATCCTAAAATTTCATTTCTTCTTAAACTGGACACTACATAGGTCATAACTAAGACTCTGAGCTAACTTTTGGGACCAGGTGAAGGGGGCTGGGCGTGTTCGTCCTGAGGCCCCCAAGCAGAGGCAGGACAGGGCCCGGCATCCTGTCCCAGGGCCTTTCTCGCCCCTTCGCAGTCCAGCTTGGAGCCACCTCCTGCCACTTCCCCTCAAGTTCCTCCTGTTTCACTGATCCCTGAGCTGCCCTGCCCAACGCGCTTGTCCACGGCTCTGTGTGGGGTCCCAGCAGCTCCCAGTGGGCCCCAGCAGCTCCCAGTGGGGTCCTAGCAGCTCCCAGTGGGGTCCCAGCCCCTCCCAGTGTGTGGTTCCAGCAGCTCCCTATGGGGTCCCAGCAGCTCCCAGTGTGTGGTCCCAGCACTCCCAGTGGGGTCCCAGCAGCTCCCAGTGGGGTCCCAGCAGCTCCCAGTGTGTGGTCCCAGTACCTCCCAGTGGGGTCCCAGCACCTCCCAGTGTGTGGTCCCACCAGCTCCCAGTGTGTGGCCCCAGCAGCTTCCAGTGTGGGATCCCAGCAGCTCCCATCGGGTCCCAGCAGATCCCATGGGGTCCCAGCAGCTCCCAGTGGGGTCCCAGCACCTCCCAGTGGGTCCCAGCAGCTCCCAGTGTGGGGTCCAGCCCTCGGCATCACCACCTCCAGTTCCATGCACGTCAGAGCACGTGGTGGGTGTTTGTCCTTCCTGATGCCTGAGTCGCCCCACTGTGTGCAGACCACGTCTTCGTTATCCACCCTCTGCCCGTGGGCGCCGAGGCCCGTCCGCAGTGTGGCTGCCGTGGACACTGCTGCGTGAACAGGGGCTGTTCAGGTTTCCACTGGACCCTTGTCCAGAACTCGCCGTAATTGGCCTCGGTAGCCTCGCGGCCACCAGGGAGGCCGAGCCTCGGGTGCCCAGGCCACGCTGAGGCCGGAGCTGGGGGGCGCAGGCTGCACAGGGTGTGGGGAGCACCGGCCAGCCCCTCGGGGCGCGGATCCCAGCCTCTGAGCTCCCAGAAGGGCCCCGGAAAGCCGAGGGGCCGGGGAGGCCACCCCTTCCCAGCCGCGCCTGCACCTCCGCGGGCCGCGAGCTCGAAGCCCAGGAGGGGACGAGGCAGGGACAGCAGGGCCCAGGGACGGCGGGGCCACACAGCAGAGAGGGGCCCGGCGGCGCTCGGGGAATGGTGGCCGGAGCGCACCTGCCAGCCACACAAGGCCCCGGTCACCTGGCGCGGTGGGGTGCACGCTCTCCGAGGGACACCTCGACAGACGTCTGTCCCACAGCTGGCCAGGCACCGGGGGATGATGCCGACAGCGTGCGGGTGGCAGAGGCCCGGCGGGTGGAAGAGGCCCAGAGCGGCCCCGCGGCAGGGGGGCGGCGATGTGGGGGGACAGGGCCATTGTCCTCGCCCGGCATTGTGTTTGGGAAAATGCACTGTTTTTTCATCATAATAATGTGTCAATGTTAACGAGCATCCGGTTATTTTTTTAAAGGACTAAGACCCGGTCAGGGGACTACTGAGGGTGTTGTACTTATTCTTCAAGACGCTAAATACTGACAAGGTGCAGCCGCACAAATCCATGCTTGAGTGTGCAGGTGTCCTGAGGGCCTCGTGCCCGGCGGCGGGAGGATCCCAGGGTGCTGGGGGGCCCGGGCGCGCCCCCTCCAGGGCTCCCCGGCCTGCCTGCGGGGGGCTGAGGTGACAGCGTCCCAGGCCTGCGGGGTCCCTCCCCACGCACTCACACCACTGTCTCCCGGTGAGCCCTCCACGTTCACCCCCACCTCCTCCCGCCCCCCTCCAGCCTCGCTGTCCGCTTCCCCGTCATGGAGACCACGGAAACACCCAACCCCAAAGCCCTGGCACATTCAGCAGCCCCCCGGCCCCCACCTGCACCCCGAGCCCTCCTGCCCCCATCACCCCAGCCCTCCTGCCCCCCCCGCACCCTGAGGCCTCCTGCCTCCCCTGTACCTTACCTGCACCCCGAGCCCTCCTGCCCCCCTGCACCCTACCTGCACCCCGAGCCCTCCCGCCTGCCCCCCACCTCCCTGCACCCTCTCACCACACAGGCGCCTCGCTCCAGCTGCTGGCCTCTCTCCTGTGTTGCTCATTTTCACTCTTTACAGGAACTCTCCCCCTAGCACACACATGATCGGTTCCCCCAAAGTCTCTCCGTCCACCGCACCCCTGCTGCCCCACGGCCCTGCTCCCTCCTTCCCCAGCACAGGGAGCCCCCAGGAACTCCTGCCCCCAGGTGCATCTGCTGCTGGGTTCACATGTCTGCTACGCTGGGTTCCAGGGCCATCGAGTCGCTGCTCGTCCTTCTCCTTTAAGGGTGAGGGCTTCCTTTAGGGAGAATTCATCCTACATCCCCTAAACATGGGGTCACAGGGTCACTCCCACGGGGTCCCTCCTGTGGCTTCTCTCTGTGCACCCCCCCAGGTGCCCAGAACCTGCATCACCATGAAATCCCAGTCCCTGGGGCCTGACGGATCCCGATGCACTTCTCTTCCTGAGGGCCTTTGCCGTCTGTCCCCGTGCCCCAGAGGGACCTTGGACCTGACAGCATTTTACCGTCTTCAAAGAACCATTACGAAAGATAAAATGCATCTTAACGTCATGTGCCAACTGTGCTCAAAAATAAAATAATAAGAGGGCAGCCCGGATGGCTCAGCGGTTTAGCACTGCCTTCGGCCCAGGGCGTGACCCCGGGGTCCCGGGGTCCCGGGGTCCCGGGATCAAGTCCCACGTCAGGCTCCCTGCATGGAGCCTGCTTCTCCCTCGGCCTGTGTCTCTGCCTCTCTGTGTCTCTCATGAATAAACAAATAAAATCTTTAAAAAAGAATAATAATAAGACATTTGGACTCAGAAAGATGGACCCTCCTGGGGGTATTTCGACCCCTAAGAGCGCTGCCGTTTAATCCACAATTACCTCGTCGTGGATACATTTTTGTACTCAAAGTACTTTCTTGAACAAACTCCATTAAGTCAACTTAATTCCTTAATCAATTTTTTTAAGTAGCCCAGTTAAATCCTTTACAATTCTTTCTGCTTTTGTTGGTACTGAATCTCACAGAAGTGATTTTCCTGGGGATTGATGCTCCCCCATAAAGCTCCGGCCGCTGACCACAGCGCCTTGTTTGCACCGAAGGCCAGGATCCTGCCCTCTGTTCACCTTCCAGACGTTCTCTCCCCAGGCCTGCCCGGAATCTTCCATCCTGCAGGTTTGCACCACCATCAGCCTTCGCTTCCGCCCCCATCCCTGCCGGTGGCACCTGGTGGAACGCGCATCGCCCACAGAGAGCAGCTCCTGCGTGGCAGGGAAGCCCGGTGGCTGCGGCTCCTGCCCCGTCGGGGCCAGAGGGTGACCGGGGAATAGATGCCCACGAGCCCTGGGATCAGCTCGTGTGCGTGAAACTGGGCAGGCGGCCAAGCCCAGCGTCCCCCGGAGGACAGGGCCCACGGGGACCCCTAGCGCAGGGCGCCCAGGCGCTGCCCGCAGGGCCCACCTTCCCAGACCCGGTGCTTCCACAGGGCAGGCCTCCGGGCTGAGCGGCCGTGCCCCTGGCTGGGCGGGCTCGGGGTCCGCGTGCAGCCCATGCTGTTTGTCCATCCGGCTGCTCGCGGCCACTGGGGCTGCTGTCACCGCTTGGCCGCTGCCAACATGGGCGGCCTCGAGGACAGGCGCCGCTGGAGCGGAGGACACGGCCCTGACACCGGCCACCACGGTCCCCGGCATTGGCTATGAGGAGGCAGCTCACAGGCGTCCGTCTCCACGGGAACAGGACTGGTGGCTGCGGAGCGAGGGGCATGGGCTGGGGCACAGCTGCTTCATGGGGACGGGGTTTGCTCTCGGGGTCAGGGACCGGGAAGGGGTGGGGGTGCTCAGCACCGCTGGCTTTCAGGAAGTCAATGTTGTGTGACGTGAATTCAATGGCAATTCAAAAAATTCTTTTTAAGATTTTATTTATTTATTCATGACACAGAGAGAGAGAGAGACAGAGAGAGAGAAAGAGAGGCAGAGACCCAGGCAGAGGGAGAAGCAGGCTCCATGCAGGGAGCCCGATGCAGGACTCCATCCCAGGACCCGAGGTCATGCCCTGGGCTGAAGGCGGCGCTAAACTGCTGGGCCACCCAGGAGTCCCCTCAATTCAAAAAACTCTAATGGCAGCAATATGTGATTTCTCAGGATCCCCCGGTGTCCTCTGCACCTGCGGGAGGAGGGCGGGTGCGTACAGCCCCTCCCGCGTCCCGGACAGGGCGATGCCTGAGGCCATGAAGCCTGCGCCCGCCGCACTGTGCGCTCCTCGTCCCACTGCCCTCTGAGTGTGGGCTTGTCAGGCCGCGGGGGTCACTCAGGGTCTGGGGATGCAGCCCCGCTCCCTCCTCCCCCTCCCTTCCCTCCTCCCCCCCTCCCCTCTCCCCCCAGCATCCTGTGGGTCCCACACAGCCCCCCACCGACCCCGTGCCCCCCAGCAGGGGCAGGACACACGGTGGACCTGGCGCTCTCCTGGCTCTTTCATCCCCCCGGGGAATGAGGGGCACGACAGCGGTGAGGCCGTCCCCGCATCAGGAGCAACATGCAGGTCAGTGGGGCCCCTGGGGGCTCAGCGGTTGCGCGTCGGCCTTTGGACCAGGTCGTCACACTGGGGTCCCGGGATCGAGTCCCGCACGTCGGGCTCCCTGCATGGAGCCTGCTTCTCCCTCTGCCTGGGTCTCTGCCTCCCTTGATGTCTCTCATGAATAAATAAATAAAATGTTTTAAAAAAATGCAGATCAGTTGAGTAGCCACAAGAAGAATGTCTGTGATAGATCATAGAACATTAAATAAGATCCCACAAGTCCACAGTGATAATAAAAACGTGCTCCCATTCGAAACCTTTAGAGGCAATTATTACACCAACTTCTGATTCTGAAAACAGATAATAAGAGGAATAAATGAAGCATCTACGCGGCCTTTCATGTAATGTGATGCTTGACGTTGTCAAATCACAAAGGAAAGGCCTTTCTTCATGCTGAGATGCATGAAGAAAGTAGAGTTCACTGTTGATCATAAGGGTAAGGTCTTCCCTACGGGAAAACACCAGACAGCGTACGTAAAGGAAATGCCAAGACTAGGACGTCGCTATCTTGTGACCCACGGTAAGATAACAGATGTGGACAAATGTCATCAACGCTGCTTAAACCCCGGGGTGAAAGTTTAGGGAAGCGGCAGTTTCAGTGACTGCCTGCTAACTGGAAGGGCAGCGTGCAGTGATTTGCCGCCTTGACCAAGAGAACCAACGGCCAGCACGGCCGTGGGACCAGCTGCCGCTGTGCCTCTGGACGTGGTGTGTTGTGAAGCTCCAGCCTCACCATTCCTTCTGCATCCTCAGTTCACAAGAAATACAGGAGACAGAGGAAAACGTTAAATGACACCAGGAAGATGCCATCAGAGGAAGCCAGAATCTGGGACACCCTATAAAACAATTGGCCTAACTTCTTCAGAAAGTCAGTGCCATGGGGGAAAAAAGTGAGGGGATTATTACTGTTTTAAAAATACTGAAGAGGCCGCTGGATGAATGCCTGAATGTTATTCGATCTTGAAGTTAAGACTGATATCATAAGATGATTTGGGGAACAATGAAGGGATCTAAACACGGACTGGATGCCAGATGGCATTTGGGAACTGTGTCCTGCAGCCTGATGATGGCCTTATGTTTACGCAGAAGAAAATCCTTTTTTATGAAATGCACGCTGAGTCTTTAGTGGTGAAGGGTCAAGCAACTCATTTTCAAGTTGTCCGCCAAACAATTTGAAACAAGAGAGAAAAGAAAATGTGGCACAAAGTCAAAAATCATTAAAGAATAGATACATGGGTAATCATGGTGCTCTGTCAACTTTAATGTGTATTGAAATTTTTCATAATAAAAACGTTTGAAGTAAAACAGATGCAGGGTCAGGTGATGGGAGGCCTGTTATGAGAGTCTTAGGATTCTGAACCTTTTTCCTGAAGGTTTTGAACAGGTGCTTGACATGGTCACATCGCTGACGTCACGTAAGTGAATGTGCTCTGTGAAGCATGACGTCACACGGACGGGGGCCATCCTGTCTTCTATTTGTCAAAGCTCGGCTGAGACCAGGTTGACAGGAATTCAGGGCTGAGCCTTGGAGGGCACATAAGTGGACACGCAACCAGAGAACCCAGTCCGCATAAGGAAGCACCAAGGGCTCGGGGGAATGTATCTGTGAGCATGAGCGGGGCCCGTAGTGGGCAACTGCGGCTGGAGAGGGTCCCGAAAGCAGAGGCTAAGAGGCGAAGAACGAGGAGACACGGGAACCACAGGTGGACAGGCCGGGCTCTCTGATCTTTCTTGCCTGCACATCGGCCCCGGGGGCACACCCAGGCCCAGGTCCCCAGGGGGGAGGGCAGGAGGTTCCCGGGGGGCCACCCAGGGCAGCGTGCACCTGCCTCACCAGCTGTCGCTGGGCCGATCGGAGGCAGCGAGGCCCACGTGTGCAGGGACAAGTCGGAGGCTGACCACGCGTCCAGAGCCCGAGTGGCTGTTCTCCTGTCGGGCTAGTGGGCCAGGCACCCAACACTGCCAGGAGGGCCAGCGGGACCGGCGTGGACGTCAGAAGACGGCTTTGGTAACGGCACTCAGCACGGAGGAGAGGGTCGGGGACTCAGGCTCGCCAGCAGCCTGGGCTTCGGCCCCACGTCGGGGCTGAGGCGCTTCCCTCTGCTCCCCGAGGATCCAGAGCACTCGGCAGTGGTGTGGACAGAGGACGGACGGAGTGGAGGCACCAGAGGCACCGGCACCCCGGACCAAACCTCCGAGGCTGAAACCTAGGAGGGTGCACGGGTCCGGGCTGTCACTCAGCGCTGTACTTCCGACGTCGGCGACAGAGCCTGGCACATCCAGGAGGAGAGGGGCAGAGGCCACGAACCCCAGACCTCACAGGGTCCCAAGGAACCGCAGCAGCCCTGGAGAGCAGGCGTGTGAGCAGAGCTGGGCACCGCCCCACGGGGACGCGTGGGCCAAAGCAGAGGCTGCGCTCCGAGCCCCGCGCCCCACGGGTCGCTAATAGCGAGGCTCTGGGCGTTTCGGTTGTTTTGTTGTTTGATTGAAAGCATTCAGAATTAAGAGACGCTGCATCGAAATCCTGACTCCTGCCCACTCCCCTTTCGGACGGCGCACCCGGGCCCGCCCCAGCCCGCAGGACGGCTGCCCGTGACCCCGACGCCCACCCGCGCTCCCGGGCTCCCACGGCCCGCAGAGGCCCGCAGAGGAGCCCAGCCCTGCCATCCTGCTCCCACACCTCCAGCCGCCGGAGCCCAGCATGCAGCTTTCCGTGGAGTCACACGGCCCGTGACCCCTCATGATGGCTGCCCCACGATCGACGACGTGTCCTCACCAAACGTGGCCGACTTTGCAAATTCAACTACTGGGCCAGCCCTGAGGGAGTTGACTGTAAACTGTTTTCTGTTCATTCATTCACCCAGCATCTAGCGCCCAGGACGCTCAGACCCCTCCTCGGCCCTGAGCACCGCACAGTTCTGGATTCGAGCCCTTGGCCGCGCGGACCAATCTTGTTCTTGGGCCATTTAACGACCCACTTCTTATTTCCCCCAATTACTTTCTGCTGAGCAGCTCTAGGTGGCACTTGGCTGCTTCCGCTGACGAAGGGCATCCACCTTCTCGCAGCCGCTCTGCGCAGCGTCGGAGACCCCGGTTCTCGTCTGGCCACGCTACGGAACCGGCAGAACACCTCCACCTGGGCAGCGGCTGGCGCCCTGCTGCAGTTGCGTCTGCTGGGCACCGCTGCTCTACTGGACGCCACCTCCTCGGCTCCTCAGAGAACAGTTCACAACCACCAGCACTGACATCACCTGCAATTGCGTCAGGTTCCGCGCCCGACGGGGGAATCAGAGGTCACAGTTTAACAGGATTCCTCAGAAAATTCAGATGTTTTCTAAAATTTGAGCAGCACAGGATTTCCGCTAAAATCACCTGGGAAGGGCAGCCTGGGTGGCTCAGCGGTTTGGCACCGCCTTCAGCCCGGGGTGTGATCCTGGAGTCCCAGGATCGAGTCCCACGTCAGGCTCCCTGCATGGAGCCTGCTTCTCCCTCCGCCTGGGTCTCTGCTTCTGTGTCTGTGTGTCTCTCATGAATATATAAGTAAAATCTTTATAAATAAATAAATAAATAAATAAATAAATAAATAAATAAATAAATAAATAAATAAATAAAATAAAATAAAATAAAATAAAATAAAATAAATAAAATAAAATAAATAAAATAAAATAACCTGGAAAATTCATTAAACACAAGAACTCCCTGCCTTCCTCCCAGAACCAACCGCAGACCCTCAATGTCTGCTGAGGGCCTCGGAATAGGAATTTCATACATTGTCACGTGATGGCCTGTGACACAAGGCCTGAGACCGGGGCGTCACTCTTCAAGGCCAACGTACACAGCCCCTCAACTATAGGCCTCAGCTACACCTTCCAATTCTTTTTTTTTTTTTAAATAAAAAATGTAACAGAGATACAGACCTTTATTTTTCCATCATGCATGGGAGCTTACAGCTATTTGTGCTGTTTAGGAACAAAGGAATAACTGCATTATTACCAGGATGTCAGATTACCATGTGAGACAACCAGTAACTGACTGTTTTGGGAGGTTATTTTCACAGAACACACAAACGATCTCCAAATCATACTTCCAAGACCCGTTATATTATGAGATCAGGACACGCGGATGATACGTCTAACAGCCACAGAAGCCTCCATCTTTCACAGGCAAAAAGGACTGATATCCTGGTGAAGGGTCTCAAGTAAACAGCGTATTGTGTCGGTCTTTGAAAGATTTGCAACAGAACAGTCTCTCTCCTCTTGCGGATACAGGGGAAAGGGAGCATCTTTTCCTCTCTTTTTGTGACTCCCTGTTTATCCTGAAGACTTTCATTTCTAAGGCCCACTTCTGGAACTTCATTAGTTAACATTCAAAGCAAAACAGCAGACCTGATGTGATCATGACAGTGCACCCCACCACTATCACCACCACCGAGAGTCCTGATCTCCCAAAGGAGTCAAGGCTGAGCTGGCACAGTGTCGGACTTTCCACCAATACAGGCGGGGAGAGGAAGATGCTGGGCTGATCATAATTGACATAGCCTCTCCATTTCTGTGCACGTCTGGAAACATCCATAATGAAGAGAAAAACATTACAAAAAATAAAAAAGCAGACCGACACAGCTACATTTTCCCATTAGGCAAAAATGGGGTAAGTGGTTAAGATTTTACTTATGGCAAAATAAGCAGCATACAGCCTCAATCTTCCGCAGATGCAAGGCCACACCTAGAACAAAAGAGAAAGCATACAAAGTAACATTATTCCCTCTTGGATTTGTTCCTGTGATTTATAAAACCCACCAATGATGAGCTAATACTGGGACAAAACCGTGGGCAAACCCTCACTGAGGCGTGACACTGGCCCATGACCCCTTCCTCCCCCTCCTCACTCCCAGGAAGGTCCCTCCCCATCCTGCCTCACTGAGAGATGGGCCTCCTCTCCCGGAGGCTCCTCAAGGTTTCTATCTGCCTCTCCAGGACCCTCCACTGCAGACTTGAGGCAAGGCCTCCCCCGCCCTTGGGGAACTCAGCACAAGGTCTCCCCTGAGGAGAGGGAGGCTAGGGGGCGGGGAAGCGTGCTTACAGTCCTACGCCCCACCTCTAGGGATGCGAAGGAGAAAGAGGGCCAGCTCAGCTCTTGCGCTCCCTGGAAATGAGCCTGGTGATGAGCCTTGTGATACATGACAGACTCTGCAAGCCCTGTCCCCATGCCCCCGGACCAAAGCCTGCTCCTAAGGGGACCTGAAGGTAGAAGCAAACACAGCAAAGGACTGCTGAGAGGAGAAAGCTGGAAAGTGAAGGCCAGGCGGCCTCCGCCACAGGAGAGGAAACAGTAGGAGGCAACTGGATCTTAAGGGCAAAAAAAAAAAAAAAAAAAGGTGGAACAGGGAACCCTAGTCCACAGCACTGCAGCCTTAGGGCTTATAATTCCAGCACACGTGTAGCATGAAAAGAATTTTCAACCTCAGAACTAGAGTGAACCCAGGACTCAGGCCCAAGGTCTGCCCACAGACCCACCTGGCCTCGCTTCGTCTGCCCTCTGTCAGCCCAGTGTGCAAGTGTGCACGCCAGGTCCCAGCTGTCGCGCTAGCTGTACGCAGAAAGCCCTGGTTTTTTCGGTTGTTTTCTCTTTCTGAGCTGTGGCAATACTGAACCGAAAAGGGATGGGAGAAGTGGAGGAAGGAGGAGGACAGGAAAGGAGAAAGAAAAGAAGGAAGGGAGGGAGTGAAGGAAGCGCAAGTGAGGTGTGAGATGAAGCAGACACAGGCCCAGGGACCAGGAACCTCTTCGCCAGCAACCCCACTGTAAGTCTCCAGTCACAGGCTCAGAAGGGACAAGTGGAGTCAACAGAGGGCCCCAGGCTGTACGTGGGTCTGGTCCCCACCCTCACCTGGAGCCACAGCACGATGACAGCGAGCACACGTCCACACACCCGCCCCCCAGTCTGCAGGCCGGGCTCCTGGAAGGCTGGGGAGGGTGGGTGTGTGCCTCATGCACGGGCAGGGGGCCTGGGTCCACGGGCAGTTCTCAGGTCCTCGTTGACCCGGAGGCCAACTGGGGCCGACAGTGACCCAGACAGATCTCAACGGCCAGACAGAGATGGGGCACAGAACAGACCTTGACGAATGTTCATCAGAAGGGCCCGGAGGCAGGGAGAGACATGGTCCAGAACACACGGCACACGGCTTCTCGCTCAGCCTCCTCCATGCCCGGCAGCCGGGGACCCCGCAGGGCAGCACAGGCCAAAGTCAGAGATCCAGGAGGTGGCGGCAACCAGGCTGACGACCCCACGGCTTTGGAACAATCAGTTTGGGCTGAGGGCCGACACTGTGTGCATTGTGCCGTGGCAGCAGCAGAGACACTTGCCACAGATGGCGTGCACGGCCAGCGCCAACACGGAGCTCAGCGAGTCACCGGCCCTGAAGGAGCAGAGCTTGAGGACACACTCGCTGGTCCTCTTGGAGGATGGCTGGGTGTCCACGTTACAGACAGCTGGGAAGGGCCAGGGCCCAGCACACGGTCCAGGCAATGCGGACAAAAGGCCGCACACACTTGAGGCGGGTGTGCCTAACGTATAAACAGTAGGGGTGAGACCCTCTAACGCCGAGCACTGATGTGAAAAAGCACGAAGGCCACGAGGAGGCAAGAGAACATGGTCGCTTATACCCTATTCTTGTAACTGAAGTCCCGGGGGGGGGGGGGGATGCAAGTGCGGAGGCCACCATGAAGACACGGTGGACGGGCTGGCGGGCGGCCTGGTCAGTGAGGCGCAGGTCCGACGGGGGGTGGTGCGGACACTAGGGCAGGGTCAGATGGACTCGGGCGCCCTGAGCTCGGGCGCCTCCGGGGCCGGCCTCGCCGGGCCCGGCCTGCCCTCCTTCCCTTTCTCGGCCCGGGCCCCCTCGCTCATAAGGTAGTACTGCAGGGGATTGGGCCACAGCTCCTCGTTGATGATTTCCACGATCTTGTCCGACTCGATGGAGCTGTGGTTGGAAAACCACCCAAAGAAGCTGCGGCTGTTGTCTGGGCTCCCCTGGCTCAGGGACTGCAGGTCGTGCCCCGGCAGCCACTGGATGGGGGTGGAGCGGGACACCACCTGGCCCGAGGGCCCGCAGCCGTACTCCTTGATGAGCACCTTGTTCTGGAAGTAGGGGTTGCGGCCGAAGTAGAACTTGATCTTGTAGCCCAGCCTGGCCAGGCCGAGCTCCTCCACCTCCAGGCTGTTGAGGTAGCCGAGGGCCTCCCGGTCCTGGCTGTTGAGGAAGGACGACAGCTGCGGGTGGTTCTGGAAGGCGCGGCCCCAGAAGCCCGGGATGCTCTGGATGAGCAGGTTCCTGCGCTCCAGGTGATGCAGCCGCAGCTGCCCGAACTTGCGCGACAGGCGCAGGTAGGCCCGGTCAGCCTGCGCGTTCATGGTCTCCAGCTTCAGCTGCACCGTCTCCAGCGTGTCCATGCGGCCGCCGGGGCCCGGGCCGCCCGGGCCCTCCGCGCCCCCCGCACCCCCGGCCTCCCCCGACCCCCCCGCCCCCTCCCCCTCCGCCGCGCCCGCCCCGCCGTCCCCCGCCGCCCTCCTCGGCCTTCCCGCGGGCCCTCGCCGGCCGCCGCCGCGCGCACCGACCCTCGGCCTCGCCGCCCCCGCCCGGGCCCGCAGCGCGAGGCCGCAGTCCAGGGGCAGCGCGCAGGCCTCCCCCTCCCCCTCCCCGTCCCCCTCCGCCGCCGCCGCCGCCGCCGCCTCCGCGGGCCCGGCCGGGACGTGCACCTGCAGCTGCGCCGCCGGGAGGTCCTCGCCGGGCCCGCAGCTCCGGGAAAGCTCCGGGGCGGGGGCGGGGGCGGGGGCGGCGCGGACTCGGCCTCGGCCGCGGCCTTTGCCCCGGCTCTTGGCGCGGGACGACCTCCTGCCGCGGCTGCGGCCGCTCATGCTGGCGCCGCGGCTCTCCGGACGCGCTGCCGGCCCGCGGCCCTCGCCATGGCAACCGTGACGTCACCAACGCACGCCCGGCTCGCGCGACGGCCCGCTGCGCGCCGATTGGCTCCCGCGCCGCAGCTGCGCACCGCCGACGCCCCGCCCCCGGCAGGCCCCGCCCCCGGCAGGCCCGACCGCGACCCGACCCGCCCCCGGCAGGCCACGCCCCCGGCAGACCCCAACTTGACCCAGGCAGACCCCGTCCCTGGCAAACCCCGCCCCCGCCCGACCGCGACCCCGACCCGACCCAGGCCCGACCCAGGCCCAACCCGGGCTCGACCCCGCCCCCGGCAGGCCCCGCCCGGCAGGCCACGCCTCCTGCAGGCCACGCTCTGGCAGGCCACGCCCCCGGTAGGCCACGCCCCCCCGGCAGGCCCCAACCGCGACCCCTGCAGACCCCGTCCCAGCCCGACCCCGGCCCGACCGCGACCCCGACCCCGACCCAGGCCTGACCCCGGCCCGACCCGATCGCGACCCCGACCCCGACCGCGACCCCGACCCCGACCCAGGCCTGACCCCAGCCCGACCCGATCGCGACCGCGACCCCGCCCCCGGCCGACCCTGCCCCCGGCCCGAAAGTGACCTCGGCCCGCCCCCGCCCCCGGGAGACCGCGCCCCGACCCGCCCTGACCGCGACCCCGACCCCGACCTTGGCCTGACCCTGGCCCGACCCCGGCCCGCCCCCGGCCCGCCCCCGCCCCGCCGGCCCTGTGGTCGCCGGCGCCCCCTGCCGCGCTGCGGGTGGCGGGGCGGCGGCCGGTCTGCAGGAGCACCCGTGCTCCTCCTCAGCCGAGCACCCAGCCCCGTCCACGACCTGCCGTGGCACTTGCGGGCTGGCGGAGCGGCCGACCCGGGGCGTCGCGGGAAGCCCTGGCTGCGCCCGTGCCGGTGCCTGGGGACGGGGCAGCGCCTGGTACCTGCGCTGAGCATCGCCCCGTCGGTCGCAGGGGCTCCCTTTTCGCCCCAAGGACGACCCTGAGGCCGCGCAGTGCGGGATGAAGGCGCAGCTGGAACCCGGGCCTCGGGGGCGCGCAGCCCTGCTGTCCCTCGGAAGTGGCTGGGCCCAGGCCTGTCCCTGCGGCTCTAGCTCCGGAGGATGGAGCTTTGCCTGTAGAGTAGGCATTAGCAGGGCATCCTCCCTTGTGCCTGGCGCACACCCTGCTGCCTCGCCCCTAGGCCCTCAACTCAAGGCAGAGGACCCCAGGGGCCGGGCCCCCTCGGAAGTCCTGTAATCCAGTAGGACAGGAACGGTCAGAGCCTGCAGAGCGGCAGGGGGGAGGCCCTAGAAGCTTCCTAGACCCTGCATGGGAACAGCCGGGCGACCTCTCTCGTTCCCAGACTGACTTCTAGACCCTGGTCTCCCTGGCCAATCGGCAGGACCTTGACGTCGTGAGATCCCTGGTGAGACCAAGAGCAGTAGGAGAGCCAACAAAGACCCCACAGGCTCACCAAGAACGAGAAGGCCCTGGCACGCAGCTGACGGAGAGATAAGTTCCAGAGCCCCTGGGAACCCGGCACCTCTTTACTCTTCTTTTTTTATTATTATTTTATTTGTGATAGAGAGAGAGAGGCAGAGACACAGGCAGAGGGAGAAGCAGGCTCCATGCTGGGAGCCCGACGTGGGACTCGATCCCGGGACTCCAGGATCGCGCCCTGGGCCAAAGGCAGGCGCCAAACCACTGAGCCCCCCAGGGATCCCCAGCACCTCTTTACTCTTGTCAGTGTGGCCTTGGAGACGGGCAGCCTGGCATCACCCACAAGCTTGTTAAAAGCGGAGAATTTCGGGCCCCGCCCCAGACCTGCTAAATCAGAATTCGAATCTTAAACGAGGGCTCGGTGTATTGGTATCCACATTAAAGTTGAAATATAAAAAATTAAAAATAAAAAGTTGAAATATAGGAGACAGGGGAAAGAGAGATCCTGTTGACCCCAGCCGGCCTCGCTTTGGGGCAGCCCCGTGCAAGTGACCTCTGACTTTCAAAGCCTCAGGGCCCCGCAAGGCTCCATATGATCTAGCACGTTCCCTCC
This sequence comes from Nyctereutes procyonoides, assembly GCF_905146905.1. NCBI lineage: Eukaryota > Metazoa > Chordata > Mammalia > Carnivora > Canidae > Nyctereutes > Nyctereutes procyonoides. The sequence continues at coordinate 12,529,263 of NW_026575137.1, forward strand.
TCCCATTACCCAGCTCACCTCTCTGACCTCATCTTCTTGTCTCTCCCACTCCTTCCAGGTACCCTGGCCTCTTTGCTTCTCTTCAGACTCCCTGGTAAGCTCCTGCGTCAGGACCTTTGCATTGGCTCTTCCTTGCGCCTTAAGTGCTCTTCCCCCATGATACTTGGTCATCTTGGCTGGCTCCCTTCACACGTTGCTCGAAGGTCCCTTCTCAATGACTGTCCTCTTTAAAATTGTCACCCACCCCATCCATCTTACCCTGGACTACTTTTTCTTTATTCCTTAGCACTTACTGCCTTTCCAGCACCTATACCAGTTATTTATCCCGTGTATTGTTTGTCTCTCCTCTGCAGAATGTCCCTTCCACAAGGGTAGGTATCTTTCTTTGGTTCATACAGGCCTGCAACAGTGTCTGATGCTAACGACAAGAACCAACCAAAATAGTGTTTGAAAAAAATGGGTTTATAAATTGTCTGAAATTCAGAATACCCCTGTCTCCCCCCAGAAACAATTTTATAGATGAAGGTTATATGCTCAGATCAACAAATGAAAACTTATTAAACTCATTTTTTAGGCTGAGAATCATCTTTTGGTATGAGCGCCAGTCAGGGACAGTAGGTGGGGAAAAATCTAGATTGATACATTTAAAAATTAAGTCAGGGGATGATGTACCTTGCTGGCCCAGTTGGTAGAGCATGTGACTCTTGATGTCAAAGTCATGAGTTCGGACCCCACATTGGGCTTGGGCCCTACATAAAATTATAAATAAATAAAGGGGTTCCTCTTTATAAAAAAATAGATTAGGGAAATTAATATTTGATTTAAAAGGGATTAATCCAAAGATTACCTTAAATTCTTGTTGAAGGACTTTTCCTTTAAGGTTTTATTCCTTTATTTGACAGAGAGAGAGAGAGCATAAACAGGGGGTGTGGGAGAGGGAGAAGCAGGCTCCCCGCTGAGCAGCGGGCCTATCGCAGGGCTCATCCCAGGACCCCGAGATCACATTTTGTGAAAGATCACAAAATAAATGTGAACTTTCATTCAGGGATATTCTGAATTTCAGAATGAGCCAAAGGCAGGTGCTTAACCGACTGAACCACCAGGGTGCCCGGAAGGCCCTTCCGTCATCACCTTCTCCCATTCCATGCACACCCCAGACCACGGGAAGTAGTCCTGTCCTTGATCTCACAGAGAAGTGGCTAACTGTAATATTTATCTGGCAATTAGACATGCAGTTTCATGCCAGTCCTTGTACAGAATTCCCTCTTAAACTGGATAACCACAGTCTGGAATTGTCTGTAGATCTCAGGAAAACAAACAAACATAAAAATCAGCTGAAGCAGTCACTGTCCCCCCTGCAAACTGCAGAAACTGGTGGGCCGGCCCGCTTCTCAGAGCGCTCCCCGCTCTCCCAACCTCCGTTATCAGGAGCCTTATTCCTGCATCAGCAGCTGCGTCATTTACTGCTCACCCGTGGTTAAACCCCTGAAGGTTAATTTAGACCAGGCCCCTGGAAACGCTGTTTATTATGCCTTGAACCTGTTTTCATCATGGCAAAGCGATAAGCATCAGGTGAAGGGAAACCAATGTGAGACTAACACTTGATGTAAAGCTCCTCCTCTGGTCCGGGTCACCCAGCCCACATGGCTTCTGTATTTAAGAGGCAGGTCCATGCAGTTGAACTGAACTGTTGATATTCTTCTCAGGTATTAATATTTAACCGCATACAAGACAATACAGCTTGAGTTCCCTACTAAGCAGTAAACCGTGTAAGCATAAAGACTGTGTCTCTTTTATCCCCCAAAGCGGTTAGCACGGGCCTTGCACAGACTAGTAATGTTACTGGAAGTTCACATTTATTTTGTACTTTATACAATGCCGTGTTCTAATTCACTTAATCCCCTCAACCACCTCAGGGGCAGGTGCAGTCATTGCTCCCTTCTTAGACAAGAGGCTACTGCTAAACAAAAAGGTTCAATAGCTAATTAAGTGGCTTTAACCCAGGCAATCAGATTCCAGCACCCACACTCTTAACCACTTCTCCATGATGTAAAATTCTCATTCGGGGGATTAAAATATCAAACTCTCTCTAGTGGGTAAAAAAATACCTTTCAATGTCCAGTGTAAAATCATGCATATACATACGTGTTCTTACACATGCAAACATAATACATATGTACACCAGTTACTCAGGAGTCATTTTTCTGTGGGGCATTTACCTGGTGTGGTGAGAGACTCAACATAAGTGAGTTTCATTTCGACAGTCCACGTTGGGAATAAAACATCTCCATTTGCACTGCATTTATCAGGAGCATTCTGTGAATATCATGGAAGAGAAGTTTACTATGGTGAACTCAGAAATCTGGAAATTTTGTCCTTTTCTCAATAATTAGGGGCTTAAACACATGATAATACAAGCACTTAATTGGTTCTTTTTGAATGTGATATATCATCATTTTTAAATTTTATTAAAAATCTGTAAAACCAGGGGATCCCTGGGTGTCTCAGCGGTTTAGCGCCTGCCTTTGGCCCAGGGCGCAATCCTGGAGTCCCGGGATCGAGTCGCGCGTCGGGCTCCCGGCATGGAGCCTGCTTCTCCCTCTGCCTGTGTCTCTGGCTCTCTCTCTCTCTCTCTCTATCACGAACAAATAAATAGATAAATCTTTTTAAAAAAAATCCGTAAAAAACACTTTTCAAAATATTGAAGTAATTAGCGTTCACTTTTGTTCTCTAGAAATCGTACTTTCTCCATTCCTTTTAAGGTCTGTTTTCCTTGAATCACAGAAATTAACAAGCTGGGAAAAAGACATTCCAGTTGGATCCAGTGATCCAACCTATTCCACCACCAAGAGACTAACATTCCCCACAGTTTCTCCCATAGAACTTTAAAATCCCAGACTTGACATTTTTAGCCACAGTGATTTTTGTCTTTCCCCGAGGAGATAGTTTGAAGCTCTTAAACGGCAGTAAGTCTTGCTTACTCTATGGAATTTTGCCAGCTAACCCTCCCATGTTATGGAGGATCGTGGAAAAGAAGGGGTTGACATAGGGAATATTTTCACAGCCCAGGAGGGAGAGAAAAATCTGCTTCTTATGGTAAATTTCAAAAGCTATTTGAGGTTAATATCTTTAGAAATGTGCCTAGATTCTTTCCAGCTCCTCCCCAAAGAGCAAAATTTTATACTAGACCACCTAAGTCATTCAGTTCGTATCATATAAGTAGCTGTAAAATATTTTAAAATATTGACAAATGTATTCTTACTTCTTGGCATTTCCTTTTTACCCTACATCTTCACCATTAAAATTAGATCTTTAGGCTAAAGGCTTTTATCCTAGAAAGAGAAAGGTGCTGAAGAATCCAGCAAGAGCCGAATTCAGCAAGTCAAATTCTTCACTTTGAATTTCAAACTAAGCTCTTGAGAGGGGAAGATATAATGGTATTGAAACAGAAAAAAAAAAATTAGCTCTTCAAAGGGAAATCCTGGAGCACTAAATGCATAGAGTTTATAACATAAAACAAGGAGGAAAAACATGTGATGATGGGTAAGCCATATCTCCACCACACAGAGGCAATGAGAACTTGTTCTGAGCTGGGTTTGAGGGTGTTGAAGAAAATTTAGAGAGTGTATGGCTGGTGCAGGATCTTGAAAAAAGGATTCTCACAGTTGCCCCTCCACATATCAGAACCTTTGGGGAATTGGTAGAGACCATCCTCCTAGAAAACACAGACATCTGAGAGTGGGGAGGGCTAGCTCCTAACTTGAAAACTGGAACCCAGACAAGAAATCCTCCGAGGGCATCTTTCATCGCAGGGTAGCGAGGAGAGTAGAAAAATATGTACGGAGTGTTAACTTTAAAAATAAAACTGCCAGTTATTTTGCAAGCAAAAAAAGGGGGGGGGTATTCACGAATAGCAGAGAATTGTAACTCAGAACGTGGAAGCTATAGCAGAACTATAGGCAAGTTCAGAGAACAAAGGAGAGGAGAGGGGGAATCGGGAGGGGCTGTTACAAACAAGTACACTGGAGTAAACCGGGAGTTTGAAGTGTGGTGGCTTTTCATTGGCTGGGTTGTTACTGGGCAAGAAGAAAACCTCCTTCCTCCCACTAACATAGCATGGACTTGGCAAGGTGTGAGTCTTCCTGTTGCATTTGCAGTTGTCAACAGGTGGTAGGGCATACAGGCTCCCCTTCTGGCCTCCTGACTTTATTTTATAGAAGACTTCTTTTCTTTTTTTCAGATTTTATTTATGGGAGAGGGAGTATGGGCATGGGGGAGGGGCAGAGACAGAGGGAGAAGCAGAGTCCTCCCTTCCACCGAGCAGGGAGCCCAATGTAGGACTCGATCCCAGGACCCTGAGATCATGACCTGAGCCGAAGGCAGACGCTCAACCGACTGAGCCACCCAGGCACCCCACAAGGTTTCCTTTATCTTCACAAGGTTAAGTGCTGCCAGAGGCATTTCTGCAGTGGCCCGTCCCACCCTCCAGCCACCCTCCTCTCCATCTCTCCCAGCCTCAGAATAGAGTGCAAGAGCAGCCATATGCTTACCCACGTTTAGTGGAGAGAGGTGTGGAGGTTGGTTACGAGCATCTGGGGAATTTAAACGGGCTGCGTGTTGTTGGCAGAGATGCTGAGTAAAGTACTTGCTGATTAGAAACCGTGAGGGGCACCTTCGTCGGTGGATACTATGGGAGTGGAGGCAGACTTCAGACTCCAGGCAGGTCCAGCTGAGCCCCAGCAGACACCTGCAGAGGCTGAAGACGAGGTTCACACCAGAACCTCCTCAGCCCTGGAGACACAAAAAGAGGAACAGGGAATATCCTACATGATTAAGTATTTACCTAAAAGAAACTGGAATTTTGGATGTCAGGTTACCAGGTCTCTTGAATTGCCCTGTTTAAGTTATCTGAACTTTATGAGCTGCTGCAACCATGGAAATTCATACTCAACTACAATAGTGTTAACTAGTCCAGACCCAGAACCTCTCATTAGGTTCTGGGTTTAGTCATGCAACTCCAAAGCTGGAGAAACTTAACAGACAGGATTTTAAAACTCTTTAGAAAATAAGTGACATTGATACTTTTAGAAAAAAATAGCAGGTATTGAAAGAAGGCCTCGTAAGACATGGTTGTGACTATAAAAATTATTAAATCCATGAAACTCCAGTCACCAAATATGAGCATTTTCACTACACTTTAGGAAGGGCCCCTAAAGCAAAACTAAGTGCTCTCCAAGAAAGTCTCTCATTAATTGGTTACGGGTTGAATTTAGAGCTGTGGGTGCACCCCATTTCTTGCAGTTACTGCTTTTAATATGCGACTTCGTAACTTATCACACGCTTCAGTTTTTCCCCGGTTGGGCTGCCCTATGCAAGCCGTTGTCACCAAACAGAAAAGAAGCTCCACGAGTTGCAAACGCCAGACTTGCCTTATATGCCCGGTGTGTAAGCTGCACAGCGCCTTTTCCTTGCATTGCCCCACAGCCATTCCCATACCGAGCCACCCTCCCTTCCCAAACCCAAACAAGGTGCCTCTGAGCCAGCGCCGTCTCATGTCCTGCAGTGCGGAGAACGGTGGGATGCAAGGTCCCTCTCTGCGCACTCAGGGATGTTTTGTTCGTGCCACGCCCTTAGTTGTCTTCATCTCGGTTATCCCCTTTCCTGTATAGACACACAGACACACCGTTAACATCCGTACCCCTCCTTCTTTCCCAACAACACGGTAAGAATTCAGAAATGTTCTAGAAAAGGAAGTGAGGCTGGTAGATTTTCACTTGGGAGATAAATTGGGAGGAAAATATTCCAACGGGACCTGGATATGAATCTTGGCATATCCCAGGAAAAAGTCATTGACAAAGGGCAACGTGGAAAACCCGACACTGGAACTCCCTGCACTTCATATAACCTAAGACCCTACATGGTTTGCAGGAGGTCCTGAGATTGAAGAAGGCCAGGATCTTCACGGAGGATGACCAGAGCCTACATGGAGGTAGGGTCCCTGGGATGGAGGCGGGGGGAGAACCCTCTCACGGCCCCCAGCACGTCTCCCACACCAGATGAGTAACTGTGGTAGTGAGAGGAACCAACTAGAGACCCCCCTCCATTTTATCAAATAAGCCATAAATCTTCATGGAGCTAGGAATTTACACCAGAGACCTGGGGAAAATGAACAAAGATAAAATTAAATAGAATTTTAAATGAATGGGCAAGCACTGTGTGGTTAAAATGTTCAATTTTATGTTGTAATCAACTAGTGCCCATAAGCATGGGGTTTTGTTGTTCCGTTTCCCTTTACCCGAGCCAGTTTCACCGCAGATACTCCGTGCCTTCTGGAATACCCACCTCGGTTATTCATTCTGTCTGTGTAATATCTGATAGCAGCAAGACATTTTAAAAAACACTTAAAATTAATAAATGGTCAAGATAAAGATCAAAGGAAAATTAAGAGCAAGAAAATTAAGAAAAAAACAAACAGAATGAAGTATCCAGGTGTGCCCCATTCCTGGGTGCGTGCTGTACCTGCGGGAGCCTGCCCACGTGTGTGATTCTGGCCTTCAGCCCACAGTGCAGAGAAGTCAGATGTGGCGTCACCTTTATAACGTTTGCAATGCTTAAAAAAACAGCAACAACATGAGAAAACGGATTCTCAGAGGAAACCCATTTGTTCACAACACTGAATCCAGGAAGGAACATGGGGCCTGCAAGGGCCAGGGCCATGCTCGCGGCAGCCCAGCACCCAGGCAGGTCTCTAGCCCCGGCCGCAAGGGCAGGCGAGCAGGACGCAGAGCCACTCTGGAAGAGCAGCTCGTGGTGGGCCAGGTCCAAAGCTGTGGTGGCTTCGTGCAAGGAAATGGCGTTCTTAGAATTCAGGGGAGACGGTGGACATGCTCCCCGAAGCCAGCCCTGCAGGCGGGGCCTTCTCCAGCTGGTGCAGAAGCTGGTGCTGGGCCAGGGCCGCGATCGGACCGGGACGAGCTGCCGAGCTCCAGGGTGGGTGGGCCTGCCACCAGGCGCCCACAAGGCTTCCCCGGGAGCCGCCCCCCCCCCCCAGGTCTTCATCCATCTCTGTCTCCATCGCTTTCCTTTCTTTGCCCCCCGCCGCACATCACTGCGCTTGGAGAAACCATATGGTTGCCTTTGAACACTATTCCCCACTTCGGGTCCTCTCCTAGTCTCACACTCAAAGTTGAGTCCTCCGGGACTTCCGTTGTGTTGCCTCGCGGAGTACTCTAAGCCTCAGTTTCCCCATAGTGTGAGCTGGTTATGCAGGTCGGGCTCAGGCAGAGGACCAGGCAGCTGGTGACAGAGAGAGGCCAGCCCAGGGCGAGTCCGTGGGCAACTGAAGGGTGCATGAGGCCCTGTCTCGGGCTGGCAGTTGCCACTTACCTCCAGCTGGTAGCAGCCGGGGGGAAATCTGCAATTTTATGTGAAATTTCTTAAAGATCCTGTGAGAACCAAATAAAATAACTCCACTTTTTAACCCCTGTTCTACACCCTTATTTTTTTAAATTAAGTCTTTTAAATGAAATCGTGAATGAACGTCTGGAAAATTACTTGAATTCCTCCAAAGAAGAGAGATGTTCGTGGCTGTCACCAGACAGAAAGCTTTGAAAACACAAAGCAGCCGTAGGATCCCAAGCCGGGTCTATCCCGCACCGTCGAGGCAAGTTCCGAGCGGATGGCAGCTCGGGGGCAGCTGCTCCTCAAGGCAGGAACAAGTGAGGGCAAGATTTATATATATATATATATATATATATATATATATATATATATATTCCATTTTGAGCTTCCAAGAGGATGATCATTATTTTTAATTGGCTTTATTTTTTCAGGCACAGAACCCCATGCTCCCTCTGATTCCTTAATGCACGTAATTTAGACTCCAAGAACATTTTCATCTTCCTACAACAGGAAGGCTTTGCAAGACCAGCTCAGGGGCACATCGCTGCTGCTCGCGTCCCCCGGCAGCTGCTCCTCCAAATCTTCACTGGGCAACTAACACGCTTCTGACACGAACGGTAGGTAGACTTGAGTGACTAACTGTGCGCCTCCGGATTCTTTTCTCCTCCGCTTCTGAACACCCACACGTTGATCAGTGAGCCATATGGCCTCTCTGAGTCACACATTAGGACAATTAGGACACCAGCCAGTTAATTGCTCAAGCTGGCATTTTCATAACTAAAACAAAACAAAAAAAAAAAACCTGATGCTTTGTCTTCTTCAGGAAAAGCCAACTCCAGCTGGTGTTGGGTATGATTCAGATATTAATTCATATAAAATCTAGCTAAAAATGGGTATAAGACAGTCCTATTTAGATAAAAATACTGAATGGAAGTCAACTACGTGGCCGTAAGTTTTCCCCCGCAGAATCCAGACTGGAGCATAATGGTAGAAATCTAACACGGGGATCGTGAGCACACTGTCGGTGCCAGAATTGTATACACACCTGTGCCGGCCCCTGGACAGCAACCGGACCACCCTTCCCTAGCACCAGGTATCAGAGAGGAGGGGAGTTTGGAGGTGGGGGATGGGGCAGGTGGCTCACAGCTGTGACCCCTACAGTGATGGGGGGGATGCTCCAGGTACAAGGCCAGGTATTAAGAAATCGAAAGGACTTATTTTCTGGCACCAGGACTCGTAGAGGGCACCCCTCCCATACTGCAACCCTACTCTAACAGTAGAAAATAACTAAAGCTAATCAGCATGGTGTGCTTGAGGAGAGTTCTGGAAAGTTGTCTACTCCCAGCCTGGACTCTGAGTTGGGAGCCAAGGAGATGCAAAAAAAGTAGCAGTCTGAGCACAGACCTATTGTTTTCTTTAGACCAGAGAGAGAATAGTTACCGTTTTGTGACTAGACCTATGAACTCTAGCTGGAGGGGTCAGGAAGTTTCCACTTCCCACGTGACTCATTCTCCCACCCCAGGCAGGAGCAGTGGAGGAACCAAGAACCCCTGAGGCAGAGATCGTCCTGGAAATGATAGCACACTGAGTGGGCTTCTTCCAGAAGGGTTAGAAGCATAACGGAGACCCCTGAAGCACCCGCACAGCCTGCCCACCACGGGGAGGGGGGGAGGTGAGCTGAAATTTTTTGCAAAGTGCCTGTGGCAGAAATGACTAGTATTTCTCTTGTCTCTTGTCTGCCATCACTAAAACCAATAAAAAGAAAACTGGAATGGACATTCCTAAAAAATTAAAACTAGCACCACCCTGTGATCCAGTAACTCCGCTACTGGTTATTTACCCAAGAATACGAAACCCCTAATTCAAAAGGATATATGCGCTCCCGTGTTTACCGCAGCATTGTTTGCAACGGCCAAGATACGGAAGCAACCCGAGTGCCCGCCGATGGGTGAATGGCTGAAGAAGGCCTGATATGTGGAATATTACTCAACCATAAAAAAGAATGAATTGCCATTTGCAACAACATGGTTGGAGCTGGAGAGTATTAATTATGCTAAGGAAGATAAGTCAGAGGAAGACAAGTACCATATGGTCTCACTGATAAGTGGAGCGTGAGAAACAAATGGACAAAGGGGAAAAAAAGACAAAGCAAGAAACAGACTCTTCATTATGGAGAATAAACATGGTCCCCAGAGGGGTGGCTGGTGGGAGGGTGGGAGGGTGGGTGGGGTTGGGTGATGGGGCTTCAGCAGGGCTCTCCTGATGAGCACTGAGTAATGCATAGAATCGCTGAGTCACTGCACTGTACACCTGACACTAATATAACACCGTGTGTTAAGTGCACTTGAATTTAAAAAAAAAAAAAGAATTTGCAAAGTAAAAATCTGTCTAAAATATCTAAAAGAAGCAAACAACAACAATCAATTCTCCCTGTTTAGGATCAAACAAGATTTCAGCAACTAATGATGGTAAAAAAAAAAAAAAATTACTGCCATATGCCCCATGTATTACTCTAGTAAATGAGTTCTTTCATCATCAAGAGAGTTTATGTTTATGTGACATTCTCTTGATGATGAAAGAATTCACTTACTAGAAGGGAATTCTGGAAAAAAAGTCATGTTAAGAATCATGCTGGCGTAATTCACATTTATCTACAGATCTGGCCTTCTGGCCTCAATTTTATCATTTAGTAGGGACTGGAAAGTATTACAAACCACCCCTGAAACTACACAAAGTGAACAAAAGTATAACATGCCATTTTAAAAATTATCATAGAGAATTCCTTTTATGACTTGAAACTATGCATGTGGGATTGATAGGGCAGGCTCATGTGAGATGGGGGAGGGAACTGGCAAGAAAGCATGGCCCCAGGCAGGGGCCTAATTTATGAGTCAGCACGCTTTGGGATCTAAAGAAATCCTACCCAAACCTTTATGATTTTGGACTCAGGAAAATGAGACGACCTGCTGACAAGAAGCAGCAACGCAGAAACCACAGAAGAAGGGAGTTGGGCCTGAACTCGTTTCCTACTGATGCTACAACAAGTCACCACACACTAGCGGCCTAGCAAAACAGAAATGTATTATTTTACAGTTTTGTAGGTCACAGTGGACTGAACTCCGGGTAGTGAAGGTCTGTGCTCCTAGCGGAGGCCGGAGAGAAGACTCGGTCCGACGGCTTCTCCGTCTGCGGGAGGCTGTCTGCGTTCCGTGGCTCTTCCAGCCAGCGGCTGCTCCCATCCCCGCGTCTCCTTCTCTCACTGACTCTCCAGACTCCCTCTTTTGCCTATAAAGCCCCTTGCCATTGCATCAGTCCTACCTGGACCATTTGGGATAAATTCCTGTCTCTAAAGCCCTTCACTTAATCACACCTGCAAAGTCCCTTTTGCTGTAGAGGGTAACATATCGACAGGTCCTGGGGATAGAGATTCGGACATTTCAGGGACTGTAGTTCTTCCAACGTAGAGCCATAAATGCTGATTTAAAAATTAAGTGTTAGGGGATCCCTGGGTGGCGCAGTGGTTTGGTGCCTGCCTTCGGCCCCAGGTGCAATCCTGGAGTCCCGGGATCAAGTCCCGCATCGGGCTCACGGCATGGAGCCTGCTTCTCCCTCTGCCTGTGTCTCTGCCTCTCTCTCTTTCTCTCTCGTCCGGAGGCCCAGGCGGTGTGGGATATTGCCCCTTTCAGACGTGGCCCCTCATTAGCGGAGAGAAAAGCAGCGCAGTAGAGCTTCATATGGACTTTCAGAGCGTTATCGTTGACCACGTTGAACGTCCTCGCGGTCGGGAGCTCGTAACCTGTCACTAAACAGGGTGGCAATTATTTGGAAAGAATAAATCAGTGTATAAAAGCTTCAGGCGCAGCGCTGCACCGTTCCTTGAGGATGAGAGGAAAAGTACTGGTCTGTCCACACGGCCAGGACGCCCTGGGACGTTCCTCGGGGCCCGGCTTTCCTCTGCAGGCTGCTGCACGGCTGGGCCACGGACGGAACTCACCCGCATGGAGGGACGGACGGTCTCTGATGCTGAAATGCTGCTCCAGGTGCTTCGGGCACCTCACCCTGACCGTCGGAGAGAACGCTGTGTCCCCCGGGGTGGCTGTCCGATGCTGGGAGCTTGTCTCCACGGGCGTAGACTCCCTCCGAGGAGCACTTGGGGAAGACTGGGAGTCCCGGAAGTCCTCGCTCCTCCAAACCTCCGAGGCCGCTAATCCAGGTGAAGAACCCTGTCCTCTGAGCTGTTAGGACCGAGGATTGGGAGTGATGATTACAGGGTGTGCGGTGGCCCCACAGTGCCGTAGGGAGCCAGCGAGGCTCAGTGAAGCCGGCTCAGAGGTGGCTGGACGGTGGGACCCACAGCACAGTCACCCTCACCTCCATGGGCCTTGGCGCATGGGTCAGAAATGGGGCTTTTGGGGGTGAGACTCCACGTGGAAGAAGAAAGAAAAGAGTTCCCTTTGCTCACATCTGCTCACAGAGGCTCCAGTTAGTATTCCGGAAGGTTCTCAGGCCAAGCGTGCATTCATTCCCCCTGAGGTTGTAAGCGGTTCTGTCCCAGGCCTACTCCTGGGAGGATGGAGCTGGATGATGGGACCTCCCAGCGGGAAGCTGAGGACGGGGTAACAGGAGGGAGGACGGAGGAGGAAGGCAGCCTGGGCCAGGGGAGGAGCAGGGAAGAGAGCATCCGTGAGGGGCTTGTCCTTGAGCCAGGAGGGTGGCCGGTGGCCGGGTGACCGAGCCACGGGGCTCCGAGCGCCGGGAGGCCACCTCCGCCACCTGCCCCTGGCGCCCTGGGGCCCAGATTGCACGTAGGGCCGCCAACAGCAGGTCTAAGCACCCGGTGCCAACGCAGAGACACCACCGCACAGCTGTGGGGACTCAAAAAGAAAGAAGCTTGAAAGCTCACCATTTAGCCCCATCTTCAATGTCTGGGCGAGGGCCGAGGATCCCGGCTGAGGGCTTGCCCAGGGTCGTGAGGACGCAGGAGAAAGTTGGACCCGGGCCGGACTCTGTCCCTCCTGGCAGCAGCTTGGCCCCGATCCCCGCAGGGGGACAGCCGTTGGCTGCGGACGAGAGAAGGGACCTGGACCTGCAGCAGCACCGCATGCCTGGGGTGCCCCACCCAGGTTGCTGGGCCCGGCCAGGACCTCCCGCCCCTCTGACCCCTTGAAACGTCCCCTGCCTGGGCTCAGGGCGCTGCTGCCTCTCGCAGGTGGGCGGGGGCTTGGCGCGTTGCGGGGACAGGACCGTGCCGAGGCCCAGCTGCTTCGGCTTAAGTGACCAGCACATCTGGGACCTGGAAGGAGTCCAGCTGCGCGTTACAGAAAAGTCTGCGGTGGAAACAGAGCCAAGCGACACACAGCTGGAAACCGTGGAGGAGTTAGGAGTGAGGTGGAGATGCAATCCAAGAAGAGGGAGAGAAGAAACGGGAAGGGAGGGAGACACGTCAACGGGGATTTCTGCGTCCAGGAGGCTCCGAGTTACAGTGGCTGGGAAACAGCCGTGGAGTAGGGCCTTGAACAAGAGCAACCCTACAGAAACGACGGTTGGCACTAACTGACCCCAAAGCGGAGGCTGAGCAGGGCTGGGAGGCTCGGCCGCCGGACTCCACAGCCTCGGACGGGTCCGTTGGGCCGCGTCCTCCCGTGTGAGTGTCTGCGTGGCCTCGTGGTGGGCCTGGCAGAGGGGCTCGGGCCACCCTGGTAAGGGAGGACCTTGGGAAGCCTAGTGGGTTCCCAGGCCCCGGGGCAGCCCCGGCTGGACACGCCTGCTTCAGACATCCAGGGGATGAAAGGGGAGGCCAGGGATGGGGAGGAGGAGGGGGAGGAAGGGGAGGAGAGGGAGTGGGAGGAGGGGGAGGAAGGGGAGGAGAGGGAGGAGGAGGAGGAGGAGGAGGAGGGGGAGGAGGGCGATGTGCACAGACATCCCCCCTCCTGGTGCAGAGGCCCGGGCAGGTGACCCAGCAGCAGGAGCCAGCAGTGGCTGCGGGGGGAGCCCCCGTAACACCTGCACACCCGGGCCGGAGGCCAAAGCTCCAGTGATGTTACTGGGCAGACGAGAGGACCTTGAAGTAAAGGGGAAATCAGGACAAAAAGAAGAGAGAGAGAAAAGACTGTTCTTCTCCCTACTACTGTGACCTCCAGGATAACAAACGCCCCAGATGGAACGTCATCCAGCCACAGGGACGCCGCCCTCTAGGCAGAGCCGACTGAACGAGGTTCCCCGGCCTCCCGCGCACCCGGCCTGGTCCTGGCTGGGAAGCAGGGACCCCGGGCTCAGTGTCGCCCCCTGAGCCTTGTCATTTGCAGTCAGGCCGACAACTGGCAGGACAGGACTCTTGGCGGGCCGGGGATGCCGAGCGCCGTGCACTCACAGGGATCCAAGGGGACAGATGACTTTCTTGGGTCTCAGGGAAGCACTGTGACTGGCAGCAACTCCGTTTGAAGACCTCTTACTGACTGGATTGCACGTGGGACTCGTCGCGGATGCCCAGTCCCAGGCCCGCGGGCCCACTGTCCAGCCATCGCGGTACCACGGTGGCGATGCTGACACCCGCGACCACCACGGCTCAGGGAACAGGGTTAGAAACAGGCACGATTCAGTTTCGAGCTATGCAAGGTTTTAAGAGCTTTGTTCACTTAGTCAAGAAATGGTCATGGAGTCCTTTCTCAGGACCGCGCGTTAGGCCAGCAGCGGGCAAGGTCGTGGCAGGTGACGCCCTGGACCAGGTTCTGCAGCCACCGGGGGGAAACGCTGTGAATTCTGTTCAAAGTTAACTTCTCAGAGTACCAGTCAATTCTAGGGAGGAGAGGAGAAGGCTGCGCAGCACCGGACATATCCCCTCCCCCAAAATAACCATAGTATTGAGAAAAATTCTTAATTTTGTGGCTTTTTTTTTTTTTAGATTTTTTAATTTATTCGTGAGAGGGAGAGAGAGGCTCCATGCAGGGAGCCTGATGGAGGCCTCGATCCCGGGACTCCAGCATCACGGCCTGGGCTGAAGGCAGGCACTAAACGGCTGAGCCCCTCAGGGATCCCCAATTTTATGGCATTTCAAGCACATGGAAGCTGCATAAACAGAGGTGAAAGGAATTCTTTCTTGCAGCCTAAAATCTCAGGTAGAAAGACCCCAAACCTACGTGGTATTTTGGAGACGACGGTGGCCTGGGGAGGTTGAATTCAGTGGAAGGCACGTTTCCTGGGAGCATTTCGTAATTCACAATCGGTCCGATTCCGTCCTGAGTGCCGACCAAGGGTTGGGGAGGGCGCCCTGCTGCTGGTGTGGAATTCTGTGGTTCCTGGCCCGGTTTTTTGGCTTGGTTTGGGGATCTTCCCGGCTCCCCGCAGGGAGTCAATCCATGGTTTCGAATCAGCAAGTCCCCCTGCCTCTGGCTTCCAGCCAGTCATACCGGTGGGCAGCACCTGCAGGGGGCAGGGACATGGAAAAGAGAGTTAGGGTACCGACTCCTGGGGGCCCACTTGCTGGGCCACACTGCTCAGTGGGGTCCCCGGCTGAAGGCCCGAGCCCCCGAGGGCGGCCGTCCCCATTCTCCTGTCCCTGCAGGTCCCCCATAGTGTCCCTGCACCCTGCCCACACCTCTGTAAACAGTCCTTTCATCCGTCTCCAGCGTGCCATCCATTTCCTGCTGGGAACACGAGAAATAAGGGGAATTTACATTATCCGAAATGTGGAACCTAAAGGGAGGCTTTGCTATTATTTTCATATTGCACGATCTCAAATTTGCATGAAAAAGTAACAAATCTCAAAAGATCCACAGGCCCGTCTGTATCAGTAGCAGGGTTGAGAGTCAAGGTTTATAGCAACCTGCCTTCGATTTCCCTCTCGAGCTTGAACTTTTATCCTTCACGACTTTGGAGACCTTCCTTTTCTGCTTTACTTTGAGCTTAAAAAGCGGATGTTGTGTTGTTCAGTAACAATCCCTCGCGCCTCAGCTTCGTTAACTCCCTGGCAGAAGGATGAGCAGGATTAACGGGCAGCGCATCAAGGCCGTCATCCCTCTGCCTTTCAGTCACTGGAACTCCATTCCCAGGCAACGATAATCTCTGAAATATTCAGCAACGGGCACGTGACAGCCCTTCTTCTTCCACTGCGGCAACGCACGGGGTTTGATTTTTATTTGGCTTGATTTCATCATTTCAGCCCCTCTTGTTGGATCGCCGATTCAGGACTAGACAGTTTGGCTTCCAATACAGCTCAGCAAAGCCAAAGCTGACGGTTCGGCCATGGGGCAAATGGGCGTCCATCACCAAGAACCATACGCATGGGCGATGTATGGACACGACCCATCATTTCAGCATTTCTCACCTCCATCTGGAACTCCCTACTCATCCCACTCATTCCTACCCATTTCCACTGCATCATTTGCAAGGAAATGCATCCTGGACGCATAGCAGGAAAGGGAAGCCAACAATCCTGTGAGATTCGTGTCCAAGGAATATGGATTTAAATCAAAAGGCAGGGACGGACAGCAGCCCACCTCCTAACGGGTAAGGGATGCAGGGCCCAGGATGAGAGCACTGCCTCTGGGTCACATCTGCATTCCCATCCTAGTTCCACCTCCTATTACTCGCATGACGTGGGCTAGTTGCTTAGTCTGACTCTTCCTTTGCTTCTCTGTGGATATTACTGATACCTAGCTCAGTGGCTATCCTGGAAATTAAGTGAAATAATGGCAGCGAAGCTCTTAGCCTCAGGTTTGCCCTGAGTCTGTTACCTACACAAACTCCGGCCGCCGCCTTACGCTTCAAGGTGACGCTCCCAAAGGGAGGTAGGTTTCGGTAATGAATATGTCAAGGGGAATAGAAGCCGTTGTTGCAGAAGAATATTCCATCTTCCTGGATTTAGATAAAACAGATCAAAGAATCCCCCTCCCCACCTCGGAATGCTCATTGAAATCATTATCAACCCAAGAGTTAAGAAGGCAATTTAAGAGGCGTAATCTCGGAGACAGGTTTGCTCGGAAACTCAAGGAGGAACTGGACTGGTCGTCAAAATATGCGTTTGTCCTATTATCTAAACAGGAGCAGAGAGAAAGACCAATGAAAGCAGATGGGCGGCTTGAGCAAGAGGGAAAGGAAGGTCTCCTTAGGGACACAACTGGGGTTTTAGACACAAGGTAGTGGGTTTAAAGGGACTAATAAGACACGCCCAGACCTAGGCGCTCACAAAGAGAAGATTAGGAGGAAGAGCCAGCCCTCCCCGCGCCTGCTCAGGGATCCCGCGTTTGGAAAGCATCGTGAGCCGTCCTCTTCCAACTCTGGGAAAGAGTCCCTAGTAAGAGCGACCAGACACACGACGGGCAGGAGGTGGTGGCCCGTCCGCCGGGTGGTGACGGCGATTGTGGACGTACTGAGAGGGGAAGGTCCGTGGGTGAATTAGCGGGTGGGTTTGTGAGTGGAACCATCCTTGTGGGTAAAGATGCAGATAATGGCCCGTGACGGGAAAGAACGTGACCGGGAAACCCATGGAAAGACCCAATGGAGAGGAGCCTCTTACAAAGAAGCAAAGCGGGACCAAAAAACAGATGAGGTGCAGGCCTCGGGCTGTGGGTCTGATGGAGCTGCGCCTCCCGGGTTGGACTGCACCGCTCCCGGAACCAGTGAGGTGGGGTGAAGTGAGTGAAGATGGAAAACTTCTTCTAGAACAGGGCAGGCCAGCAAGAGCCTCATCTCTGACTTCCCAGGCCTCAGCGTGGGGAGGTCCCAAGGCAGGGTCCGAAGGGGTGTAGTAGAAAAGCAGTCCTAAAATGTCTGAGTTTCAATCGATTCCCCGGGAGAGAAGTACACGTCGGATGGGGCGTGGTGCCTGGGGCCTGACGAGGAGGAGGAGTGCTGCGATGTCCACCCCTCGGGAGGCAAGCGCCTGGCCGTCGTGTGCCCCTGCCCCCCAGCCCAGGAGAGCGGATGGTCGCCCTTCCAGAAGAGAAGAGGCGATCCTTTCAGTGGTGTCTAGTCCTTCCTTAGACTTATTCAACCAGGGGAATTCGGGTTGGATGAATTCACTTGAAGACCCCGAAGGAGAGGCCTTGAGGGAACTGCCCCTCCCCGGCCTGCTGCTGCCCCTCCTCCTGTCCCTGGGCCCTGCGCCCCCTCTGCGTGCCCCCTCCCTGCCACCCCTCTGCACCCAGCCCTCCAGGCGCTCTGCGGACCCGAGCCACGCGCGGCGGCTCGACACTTGGAACACAGCCCTTCTGTGCTGCCATTTGCTGTCAGATTAAAACACACACTGGATTTTGAAGACTCGGCATGAGAATGAGAGTAAAATATCTCACTAATCATTTTTATTCTGATTACCCGTTCAAACGATGATCTCTATGATCTCTAATATGTTGGTATAAATACATCAAAATCAACTCTACCTGTTGCTTCTACGTCTTCCAATGGGGCTACTAGAAATTTCCAAATGACAGAGGTGGTTGACATTACATCTCTAGTACAAGTGCCCTGGGTCCCAGGCATCCCGCTCCCTCCTCTGCCTCCGGTGCCCCTCGGCACCCGGATCAACCCGACTTTCCTTCTTTGGAACAAGCACGTCTCAACCACGCGCTCCAGTGTTCTGAGCTGAAGACTTGTTTGATGAGTGAACCGTCCTCTTATGGTGCCAGGGGTTGACCACGCGTAGGCCCGGCTCTCCACGCATGCTCACGAGACGCCTACCATGTGTAGAGATTGTGCTTAAGCCAAGCGGGTGTCCTGGGAAGCGTAAGGCAGCTCTGCCGTCCAGCCGCTAACAACCGAGGTGGGCATCACCCCTCCATCAGAATAATCCGCAATGTTGGCGTATCTCCGTATCTTTTCTCAGGGCGACAGATCGCACAGCAATTGTAGGCCCAACGGCAGAATGGAGGGCCCTGCATCATGATCACAGCAGGATTTTCATGGAGGCTTTCTTTTTTTTTTTTTTTTTGGTTTTCTTTTTTTTTTTTTTTTAATTTTATAAATTAATTTTTATTGGTGTTCAATTTACCAACATACAGAATAACACCCAGTGCTCATCCAGTCAAGTGTACCCCTCAGTGCCCGTCACCCATTCACCCCCACCCCCCGCCCTCCTCCCTCTCCACCACCCCTAGTTCATTTCCCAGAGTTAGAAGTCTTTATGTTCTTTCTCCCTTTCTGATATTTCTCACACATTTCTTCTCCCTTCCCTTATATTCCCTTTCACTATTATTCATATTCCCCAAATGAATGAGAACATATACTGTTTGTCCTTCTCCGGTTACTGTGGCCAAGTTCAAAAAGGGTGTTGTCTGAGTTCTCCTCTGGGATTTTGATGGAATCTTGTCTCACATTTAGATCTTTCATCTATTTTGAGTTTATCTTTGTGTATGGTGCAAGAGAGTGGTCCAGTTTCATTCTTCTGCATGTGGATGTCCAATTTTCCCAGCACCATTTATTGAAGAGAGTGTCTTTCTTCCAGTGGATCGTCTTTCCTCCTTTATCGTATATTAGTTGACCATAAAGTTCAGGGTCCACTTCTGGGTTCTCTGTTCTGTTCCATTGATCTATATGTCTGTTTTTGTGCCAGTACCACACTGTCTTGATGAACACAGCTTTGTAGTACAACCTGAAATCTGGCATTGTGATGCCCCCAGATATGGTTTTCTTTTTTTAAAATTCCCCTGGCTGTTTGGGGTCTTTTCTGATTCCACACAAATCTTCAAATAATTTGTTCTAAGTCTCTGAAGAAAGTCCATGGTATTTTGATAGGGATTGCATTATACGTGTAAATTGCCCTGGGTAACATTGACATCTCCACAGAGACGTGGCAGGCCAGAAAGGGCTGCCAGGATATATTCAGGGTCCTAAATGAGAAGAACATGCAACCAAGAATACTCTATCCAGCAAGGCTCTCATTCAAAATGGAAGGAGAGATAAAGAGCTTCCAAGACAGGCAGGAACTGAAAGAATATGTGACCTCCAAACCAGCTCTGCAAGAAATTTTAAGGGGGACTCTTAAAACTCCCCTTTAAGAAGAAGTTCAGTGGAACAATCCACAAAAACAAGGACTAAATAGATATAATGATGACACTAAACTCATATCTGTCAATAGTAACTCTGAACGTGAATGGGCTTAATGACCCCATCAAAAGGCGCAGGGTTTCAGACTGGATAAAAAAGCAGGACCCATCTATTTGCTGTCTACAAGAGACTCATTTTAGACAGAAGGACACCTACAACCTGAAAATAAAAGGTTGGAGAACCATTTACCATTCAAATGGTTCTCAAAATATACCCTAAAAACTATAGAACACTTCTGAAAGAAATTGAGGAAGACACAAAGAGATGGAAAAATATTCCATGCTCATGGATTGGCAGAATTAATATTGTGAAAATGTCAATGTTACCCAGGGCAATTTACACGTATAATGCAATCCCTATCAAAATACCATGGACTTTCTTCAGAGACTTAGAGGCTTTCGACACCTACCGCTTACGTCCATGTGCTTCTGACCCACCGCATTATCAAGCCCTTGAAGACTTTTTTTTCCCCCCTCCCTGGCAAGAAATACGCGACATACTTTTCTCTGGCGTAGGTGGCGCCGTGAAGGGAGGTAAATGACTTGAGCCAACATACAACATTTATTTTTTTTTATTATAAATTAATTTTTATTGGTGTTCAATTTACCAAAATACAGAATAACACCCAGTGCTCATCCCGTCAAGTGTCCCCCTCCGTGCCCGTCACCCATTCACCCCCACCCCCCGCCCTCCTCCCCTTCCACCACCCCTAGTTCATTTCCCAGAGTTAGAAGTCTTTATGTTCTGTCTCCCTTTCTGATATCTCCCACACATTTCTTCTCCCTTCCCTTATATTCCCCTTCACTATTATTCATATTCCCCAAATGAGTGAGAACATACAATGATCGTCCTTCTCCGATTGACTTACTTCACTCAGCATAATACCCTCCAGTTCCATCCACGTTGAAGCAAATGGTGGGTATTTGTCGTTTCTAATGGCTGAGTAATATTCCATTGTATACATAAACCACATCTTCTTTAACCATTCATCTTTCGATGGGCACCGAGGCTCCTTCCACAGTTGGGCTATTGTGGACATGGCTGCTAGAAACATCGGGGTGCAGGTGTCCCGGCGTTTCATTGCATCTGAATCTTCGGGGTAAATCCCTAACAGTGCAATTGCTGGGTCGTAGGGCAGGTCTATTATTAATTCTTTGAGGAACCTCCACACAGTTTTCCAGAGTGGCTGCACCAGTTCACATTCCCACCAACAGTGTAAGAGGGTTCCCTTTTCTCCGCATCCTCTCCAACATTTGTTGTTTCCTGCCTTATTAATTTTCCCCATTCTCACTGGTGTGAGGTGGTATCTCATTGTGGTTTTGATTTGTATTTCCCTGATGGCAAGTGATGCAGAGCATTTTCTCATGTGCATGTTGGCCATGTCTATGTCTTCCTCTGTGAAATTTCTCTTCATGTCTTTTGCCCATTTCATGATTGGATTGTTTGTTTCTTTGCTGTTGAGTTTAAGAAGTTCTTTATAGATTTTGGAAACTAGCCCTTTATCTGATATGTTATTTGCAAATATCTTCTCCCATTCTGTAGGTTGTCTTTGAGTTTTGTTGACTGTATCCTTTGCTGTGCAAAAGCTTCTTATCTTGATGAAGTCCCAATAGTTCATTTTTGCTTTTGTTTCTTTTGTTTTCGTGGATGTATCTTGCAAGAAGTTACTGTGGCCAAGTTCAAAAAGGGTGTTGCCTGTGTTCTCCTCTAGGATTTTGATGGAGTCTTGTCTCACATTTAAATCTTTCATCCATTTTGAGTTTATCTTTGTGTATGGTGCAAGAGAGTGGTCTAGTTTCATTCTTCTGCATGTGGATGACCAATTTTCCCAGCACCATTTATTGAAGAGACTGTCTTTCTTCCAGTGGATCGTCTTTCCTCCTTTGTCGAATATTAGTTGACCATAAAGTTCAGGGTCCATTTCTGGGTTCTCTATTCTGTTCCATTGGTCTATGTGTCTGTTTTTGTGCCAGTACCACACTGTCTTGATGACCACAGCTTTGTAGTACAACCTGAAATCTGGCATTGTGATGCCCCCAGATATGGTTTTCCTTTTTAAAATTCCCCTGGCTATTCGGGGTCTTTTCTGATTCCACACAAATCTTAAAATAATTTGTTCTAAGTCTCTGAAGAAAGTCCATGGTATTTTGATAGGGATTGCATTGAACGTGTAAATTGCCCTGGGTAGCATTGACATTTTCACAATATTAATTCTGCCAATCCATGAGCATGGAATATTTTTCCATCTCTTTGTGTCTTCCTCAATTTCTTTCAGAAGTGTTCTATAGTTTTTAGGGTATAGATCCTTTACCTCTTTGGTTAGGTTTATTCCTAGGTATCTTATGCTTTTGGGTGCAATTGTAAATGGGATTGACTCCTTCATTTCTCTTTCTTCAGTCTCATTGTTAGTGTATAGGAATGCCATTGATTTCTGGGCATTGATTTTGTATCCTGCCACGCTACCAAATTGCTGTATGAGTTCTAGCAATCTTGGGGTGGAGGCTTTTGGGTTTTCTAGGAAGAGTATCATGTCATCGGCGAAGAGGGAGAGTTTGACTTCTTCTTTGCCAATTTGAATGCCTTTAATGTCTTTTTGTTGTCTGATTGCTGAGGCTAGGACTTCCAGTACTATGTTGAATAGCAGTGGTGAGAGTGGACATCCCTGTCTGGTTCCTGATCTTAGGGGAAAGGCTCCCAGTGCTTTCCCATTGAGAATGATATTTGCTGTGGGCTTTTCGTAGATGGCTTTTAAGATGTCGAGGAAAATTCCCTCTATCCCTATACTCTGAAGAGTTTTGATCAGGAATGGATGCTGTATTTTGTCAAATGCTTTCTCTGCATCTAATGAGAGGATCATATGGTTCTTGGTTTTTCTCTTGCTGATATGATGAATCACATTGATTGTTTTACGAGTGTTGAACCAGCCTTGTGTCCCGGGGATAAATCCTACTTGGTCATGGTGAATAATTTTCTTAATGTGTTGTTGGATCCTATTGGCTAGTATCTTGTTGAGAATTTTTGCATCCATGTTCATCAGGGATATTGGTCTGTAATTCTCCTTTTTGGTGGGGTCTTTGTCTGGTTTTGGAATTAAGGTGATGCTGGCCTCATAGAATGAATTTGGAAGTACTCCATCTCTTTCTATCTTTCCAAACAGCTTTAGTAGAATAGGTATGATTTCTTCTTTAAACGTTTGATAGAATTCCCCTGGGAAGCCATCTGGCCCTGGACTCTTGTGTCTTGGGAGGTTTTTGATGACTTCTTCAATTTCCTCCCTGGTTATTGGCCTGTTAGGTTTTCTATTTCTTCCTGCTCCAGTTTTGGTAGTTTGTGGCTTTTCAGGAATGCGTCCATTTCTTCTAGATTGCCTAATTTATTGGCGTAGAGCTGTTCATAATATGTTTTTAAAATCGTTTGTATTTCCTTGGTGTTGGTAGTGATCTCTCCTTTCTCATTCATGATTTTATTAATTTGAGTCTTCTCTCTCTTCTTTTTAATAAGGTTGGCTAATGGTTTATCTATCTTATTAATTCTTTCAAAGAACCAACTCCTGGTTCTATTGATCTGTTCCACAGTTCTTCTGGTCTCAATTTCGTTGATTTCTGCTCGAATTTTAATTAACTCTCTTCTTCTGCTGGGTGTCGGGTCGATTTGCTGCTTCTTCTCTAGCTCCTTTATGTGCAAGGTTAGCTTTTGTATTTGAGTTCTTTCCAGTTTTTGAATGGATGCTTGTATTGCGATTTATTTCCCCCTTAGGACTGCTTTTGCTGCATCCCAAAGATTTTGAACAGTTGTATCTTCATTCTCATTAGTTTCCATGAATCTTTTTAATTCTTCCTTAATTTCCTGGTTGACCCTTTTATCTTTTAGCAGGATGGTCCTTAACCTCCACGTGTTTGATGTCCTTCCAAACTTCTTCTTGTGATTGAGTTCTAATTTCAAGGCGTTATGGTCTGAGAATATGCAGGGGACGATCCCAATCTTTTGGTATCGGTTCAGACCCGATTTGTGACCCAGTATGTGGTCTATTCTGGAAAAAGTTCCATGTGCACTTGAGAAGAATGTGTATTCAGTTGAGTTTGGATGTAAAGTTCTGTAGATATCTGTGAAATCTATCTGGTCCAGTGTATCATTTAAAGCTCTCGTTTCTTTGGAGATGTTGTGTTTAGAAGACCTATCAAGGGTAGAGAGAGCTAGATTGAAGTCACCAAGTATAAGTGTATTATTATCTAAGTATTTCTTTACTTTGGTTAATAATTCGTTTAAGTATTTGGCAGCTCCCACATTCGGGGCATATATATTGAGGATTGTTAAGTCCTCTTGCTGGATAGATCCTTTAAGTATGATATAGTGTCCCTCTTCGTCTCTCACTACTGTCTTCGGAGTGAATTTTAGTTTATCTGATATAAGGATGGCTACCCCTGCTTTCTTTTGAGAACCATTTGAATGGTAAATGCTTCTCCAACCTTTTATTTTCAGGTTGTAGGTGTCTTTCTGTCTAAAATGAGTCTCTTGTAGACAGCAAATAGATGGGTCCTGCTTTTTTATCCAGTCTGAAACCCTGCGCCTTTTGATGGGGTCATTAAGCCCGTTCACGTTCAGAGTTACTATTGACAGATATGAGTTTAGTGTCATCATGATATCTATTTAGTCCTTGTTTTTGTGGATTGTTCCACTGAACTTCTTCTTAAAGGGGAATTTTAACAGTCCCCCTTAAAATTTCTTGCAGAGCTGGTTTGGAGGTCACATATTCTTTCAGTTCCTGCCTGTCTTGGAAGCTCTTTATCTCTCCTTCCATTTTGAATGAGAGCCTTGCTGGATAAAGTATTCTTGGTTGCATGTTCTTCTCATTTAGGACCCTGAATATATCCTGCCAGCCTTTTCTGGCCTGCCACGTCTCTGTGGAGAGGTCTGCCGTTACCCTAATATTCCTCTCCATGAAAGTCAGGGACTTCTTGTCTCTTGCTGCTTTAAGGATCTTCTCTTTATCTTTGGAATTTGCAAGCTTCACTATTAGATGTCGAGGTGTTGAACGGTTTTTATTGATTTTAGGGGGGGATCTCTCTATTTCCTGGATCTGAATGCCTGTTTCCCTTCCCAGATTGGGAAAGTTTTCAGCTAGGATTTGTTCAAATACATATTCTGGCCCTCTGTCCCTTTCGGCGCCCTCGGGAACCCCAATTAAACGTAGGTTTTTCTTCCTTAGGGTGTCATTTAATTCCCTTAATCTGTCTTCATGGTCCTTTAATTGTTTGTCTCTTTTTTCCTCAGTTTCCCTCTTTGCCATTAACTTGTCTTCTATGTCACTCACTCGTTCTTCCACCTCGTTAACCCTCGTCGTTAGGACTTCTAGTTTGGATTGCATCTCATTCAGTTGATTTTTAATTTCTGCCTGATTGGATCTAAATTCTGCAGTCATGAAGTCTCGTGAGTCCTTAATGCTCTTTTCTAGAGCCACCAGTAGCTGTATAATAGTGCTTCTGAATTGGCTTTCTGACATTGAATTGTAATCCAGATTTTGTAACTCTCTGGGAGAGAGGGCTGTTTCTGATTCTTTCTTTTGAGGTGAGGTTTTCCTTCTAGTCATTTTGCTCAGTGCGGAGTGGCCAAAAACAAGTTGTATTGGGAAAAGGAGAGAAAGAGAGAGAAGGAAAGAAAAGAGAAAAAGAAAAAAGAAAAATAAAAGAAAAAGGAAAGAAGAGAAGAAAAAGGGAAAGAAAAAGAAAGAAAGGTGAAAAAAAAGGGGGGTGGGGGAAGCAATCAGAAATCAAAAAGAAAAGAAAAAAGAAAAAAAAAACACGGGGGAGTATTTCTGTAGACTTTAAGTCCCTTGACTTCCCCTGGAACTGGTCCGTCCAGCTGGTCTTCTGGGGGAGGGGCCTGTTGCGCTGATTTTCAGGTGTTAGCACTTGGGGGAGCTGCTCTGCCCCTGCCTGCTGCCGGGCTCAGCGGGGGTTGTTTACCCCGTCAGGCCCCAGGAGGAACAGCCGCAGTTGCTATGGCAACTCTGGAAGCCTGGATTCAGCCTCCGCAGGAACTACGGGGCTCGGGGCTCTCGGCTCTCCCTCTGCAGGGCCTGGAGGCTCCGGGGCGGGGCCGCTGATCTGCTCAGTTCGGGGCAGGAGCGTCCTCGCTGTCCTGGGCCCTCCCGGCCTCTGCCTGTCCCGGGGGAGGCCGGATCCTGGGCTGTGTCCCGGCGCCCTGTGCTCCGGGGCCTGCGCTGTTGGATTCGCGCTCCCGCCCCGCAGCCCCCTCCGCGGAGCCGCCGCCCGAGCCCCTCCGAGCTGCTCCGGTCCCGCCGTGCGCGCTGCAGCCCTTAGGGAGCTCGGAGCACTCTCCTGCGCTCGCAGGTGTCTGTTAGTGTCCCAGGGAGCCCGAGGGCATCCCCGCTCTCCTGGGTCCTGCTCCAACTCCCTGCGAGCCCCTTTCCGCCCGCCCGGGAAGGTTGGTGCAGCTCCTGCTCCTCCGGGACGGGGCTCTCCTGTCCTGGGGACACTCGCCCCGGCCTCAGCCCGGCTCCTCGCGGGGCCCCTCCCCCTCGGAGGCCTTTTGTTTCTTTATTTCTTTTTCCCCGTCTTCCTACCTTGATAGAAGCGTGAACTCCTCTCACTGTAGCATTCCAGCTGGTCTCTCTTTAAATCTCAGGCCGAATTCGTAGATTTTCAGGATGATTTGAAGGTTATCTAGGTAATTTGGTGGGGACAGGTGATTTGGGGACCCTACTCTTCCGCCATCTTGCCCCTCCCCCCCACTTACAACATTTAAAACAAAATGTCAAGACACCTTCTGCTTGTTTGCTTCTGTTTAAAGAGGGAGAAGTCTGGGGGGCTCTGCTTCTCCTGGGCCATCCCGCAACCTCTTCTCCATTTATTCCCGCAGGAAAAAACAGAGCAAAACCAATTAAACAGGACGGAGGCTGGAGGGAGGAGGTACTCCTGGGGAAGTGGCTCTTCTTTCGTTGAGGAAGCCAGTCATGATGGTGGAAGAAGCCAACGATAACTTCACTTATAAATTGCATACCTTGGCCACGTGGTTCTTAGCACAAATTAGGGATGGGGTTTAGTTTCGATTCTCTTTCTTCTGAATTTGATCATTTTAAAAGAAAAATGTCTTTCCTGAAGCATTCCATATTTGCAGCCCACACGTTTTCTGCTCATTCTGCGTACAGAGTTGCCTTTTGGACACAAATGCCCCCAAGAGATCGCA
Organism: Nyctereutes procyonoides; assembly: GCF_905146905.1. Classification (NCBI taxonomy): domain Eukaryota; kingdom Metazoa; phylum Chordata; class Mammalia; order Carnivora; family Canidae; genus Nyctereutes; species Nyctereutes procyonoides. The sequence continues at coordinate 12,555,909 of NW_026575137.1, forward strand.
ATAGACTGAAAATGGCCATGTTTATCCCAAAATGTTTATTTCCTCCATCCTTCTATAGACACTATAGTCCATTTCCTTTCCTACTGTTTTTTTTTTATCTCAAAGAAAGCAAGTTTTATCATTTGAAAGTATCTCGTGCTGTAAAAGCAGATCAATATTAAAACAAGGGCATAATCATACAGTTCAGTCTCAGGCAACAGATGCGGGATTTAGGGTGGAGAAAAATGAGACCTTTGCCACCACCATGATCAACTGCAAAGAACAAAGGAAGCAGAGCCCAGCTTCAGGGCGGGGACCTCCCCGCAGGCTCTGTGCCCTGGGCCCGGGCTCCCTCCGTCCGCAGGCGGGAAGGGCTCGACTCTCTGCCTTCAGCTACCAGAGTGAAGTGTGAGTCCCAGGCTCTGATTATGGTAAATCGTGGGTGTATTTTCCACGTCAGCTGTGGCTCCACCCCCACCGTCGCATGCCCCCTTGTATTCACGGACACGCTCTCCCCTCTGCCCAACGCCCTTCTCCTACCAGCACCACCACCCTTCCCCCCTCCAGCCGTGCCTGCCAGCCGCATGCCCTCACCTCCCTACTCCAGTGGGAGCCCCTCTGAGGACACTTCCCTGACCAGCCTCCCAGCCACCTGCACCGGGCCCCCCTCACGTCCTTTGCACAGATCCCACCTTGGCACTTGCTCGATTGTTTATTATTTGCCTGTAGGTCCGCCTCCTCCCTGGATGGTAAACCCTTGAGATAAGAAACTGGATCTTACTTAAAATGGTACCTAAAGGGCCTAGCACAGAGCTAGCAATCCTCAGCCTGTGTTTTTTTGAATGAACACATGCCCTTATGGTCTCAGGGTGACGATGGGAACCGAGGATGATTGGACAAAACCCCTTCCTTATGGAGTCCAGAGTATCAAAAAGGTGTACACACCTGGCTTCACGATGGAGCGCGTGATGGTTAAGCTCTAGACCGGGAGGGGCAGCTCTGTGGGATTGCAGAGCCAGGAGCCCATCTGGAATACCAGCCCGGGCACAATGTGAACGTCCATCCCTTCATCCCGTAGGTGGTCGTGGTGGGCTGATGCTGATGTAGGGGCTGCAGGCACATCAGAGAATTAAAGTCTGGAGCACCTGGGTGGCTCAGTTGGGCAAGCATCTGAGTCTTGATCTCAGCTCACTTCTTGATCTCGGGGTCGGGAGTTCAACTCTGGGTATGGAGCCTACTTTAAAAAAAAAAAAAACAGACAAAATTTGATGCCCTCATCAAACAGGAGACAGACCAACAAGTTCAAACAACCCCAAAGAAAGCAAGAGATGCCACAGAAGGCCGAGCACTCGGGCAGGTAGTGTGGTGGGGACGCTGGCACGCCGGAGAACAGTCGTCGGGCAGGTCATCGTGCAGACGAGCTCCTCGGCCCCTGAGACCCAAGATCAAAACTGGAAGAAGACGAGTCTCCCTCCACCTCCTCGTCTCCTCCAAAGCACACACCCTCCTCACGCCCAGGGCCTCTTCTCCCTCCACCCACCCGGGCCTTCAGGGTGCGGCCCGGCCTCCTCCTCCCTGGGGAGGCGGCATCTCCAGCCGCTGCTCCTGCTTCCCAGCATCCTCGGGAGAGGCCGTCTCTAATGTGATGCACCATAGAATCACTGGGGATGCTGATGCCCCCAGCCCCGGCTGGCACAGCCACACACCCATTAAACCACATTCCCAGGGACTGAGACCTGCAGACCGGTGCGGCACGGCCAGGTTGAGAGCTCACAACCCACACGGGTCCCCGCGCCGTCGCCTTCCGTGTCCCCGGCCGTGGCACAAGCCCCTGCCTACCATTCCCTCCCCCGGGAGTGCGTTCCATTCCCTAAGACCCCCTGGGTTTTCTCATGGACCACCTCACTTGGCATTTCTCCAGATCCTGACACTCTTGCCCCTTCTCTTCTCTTGAAGCGACCTTCCCCTGGCTTCCAGTGTCCCATCGTCACCCCCGTTCTCTGGTTGGTGCCTCTTTGCCTCCTTTGTCCCACTTTCCTTACCTTTTCCTCCTTTTTGCTTCTACGGTGCGGGTGTTTCCAGAGAAGCATCTCGGCTCAGTCTGCACACCGTGCGCCCGCCACGAGGGCTCAGCGGCATCCCTCTGCTGAGGACCCCCGATCTGTCCAGGCAAGAGCCCTCCCCAGAGCATGCGGCCTCGGTCCTAAACCTCTGCCTGCCTAGACGCCCACCAGTTGGCCTTTCCGCTCCCTGGGTCCCCCCCACCCACGTTTACCCCGGCATTGAGTCCTGCGGAGCCGCAGCAGCCTGCTCTGAAGCCCCTGCCCCGCCACCCCGTCTCTCATCTGGACTATCCCACGCGCCCTCTGTTTCGTCCCAAACCCCCTAACCTGTACCTCGCTATAAAACACAAATCCAAGAGCCACTGTGGGCGCCCCAGGTTGTGTCAGGACACACTGCGGTTTGACTGGTGGCCCACGAGGTCCCGCATTTCTGTCCCGCCCCACGTCTTGCCGCAGCCCTACTGAAGCGCTTGTGCTTCCCCATATGAGGCCCGGCTGGCGGCCCAGCGTCCCTCCCAGACCCACCTCTTTGGTGACGTCTCATGCATTCTTCAGGACTCCACTCAGAACCCCCTGTAGGAAGCCTCTCGTACCAGTCGGGATGCTTTCAGCTTCAAGCTAGAGATTTAAGACCGTAAGACGCAGAGGCTTGGAATCCTCCTGGCAGGCCGTGCACCGCAGGCAGCTCCCGAGCCAGCTAACTCAGCAGCCTGACGATGTCTGCGCCGTCAGCGGCCTCCTCCGTGCCTCGGCTTTCCCCACGTGGTCTCACACCGCAGGCCTCGACTCCAAACATCAGATCCACTGAAACCACATCCAAAGGTGGAAAAAAATAACAGCTTCCCCCTGCCCCTGCCCCAGGACATCTTCTTTTATCAGAGAGGGAAATCCCTCCCAGCAGACTCTCCCGCTGGGCCCATTAGGGGGGTCTAGGCTCCTCGCTCCCCCTGGAGAAATCCTTGGCAAAGGAGAAGCATTGCTATGGTTTACGTGTGACTGGGGGGGGGGAGCCCCTCTTCTTTGAATGCATTCTTCCTCTTCTTAGGCAAGTTCCTATCGGCAAGGATGAGCAGGGACATGGCCAAGGGATAGGCTGTCAATGGCGTTAGCCATCCGCTCTCTCCTCATGTCCCTCCTCGCCACGGCCTCACCCCTGCACCCGGCGCCTTCGAGTACTCGGCCATTGGGCTTTCCCAGCTGTCCCGTAGTGCTGGTTCACCTACCAGCCCCTTACACCAGCCTCCGTGCGGCTTATTCCTCTCTGAGTCTTCAGCACCCAGCCAGGCCGAGCGCAGAGCGCCACTGAAAGCTATTGCTTGAGTGTTTCAGTGACTGAATTAGTGGCATGTTCTAGAACTGTGCTTGCATCATGCTAGTAATTTGACCCATCTGTGGAGCAATGGTTTACCCATCTGAAGAGACTTACACGTGACCGCACGGTTTGTACCTTTTGCTCCATGTAATTTTTTTTTTTTTTTTGGTTTTGTGACTTAGTCCTCTGCAGCAGCAACCAAATGACTACTTTCTTCCTTAAATAGAGTTGATGTTTCTGGATCTCCAAAGGACCATACTGGTGTTGAGCCATTTTCTTTTTTTTTTCCCCCTCTTGCGCCATTAAGCGTCTGCCAAGCCAGCGTAGATCAACACCATCTATCGGCGTCCCATCCTCAGAGCGGAACTCCAGAGGCAGGGCTTCCTCTTCTGGGTCAAGGTGACCCGTAACTTGCATCTTCTTCGTGCTAACCCTCGGTCGGCACAGCTGCAGCGTCTCTGTGAGGCGGTCAGTGGCTTCTCGCCCTGTGCCTTAGCAAATATTTATTGAGGGGATTAGTGAATGAATCATCTAACTGACTCGCGTGTAATCTTCAAAAACAGCCATAGCAGACAAGAGTCTTATTTAAGAGGTGTCTGCCTCAGCTCAAACAGCTTTAAAAATCACCAAATTAGCAGCTTTTATCCATGTTGACACTCCGTTCTCAAACTAATTACCTGCTTATGCAACTGACCTTATGAAGGGCTGTTGGCACCTCCTTAAGTTATCTTTGGAAATCAGAATTGAACCCAAACCCAAACACAATTATGATCTTGCCAGCTTCAAAAACTGTCATTTTGACATGGCCAGAATCCCCCCATTGAATTCAGAAATCGAACTCAAACCCTAAAGTCAGGAAAAGAAGGGATGCAAATCAAACCAGCAGAGGAAAATGAACAGAAACAGCCATTGGTTAACTTAGGCACGGAAATAAGAATAGAAGTGTCTACGGAAGCACACACCGCCATTATTCTATTATAGAATGAACGTTAGCTGGTTGACGGAAATTTTGCTTTTGACATTTATATGGACAATGGTTCCTTAGCAAAAAGAACTGCAGAGCACTGTCACGCCAATGTCCCACATGACAATAAGCATCATCCCTTCGGCAGAAGTCACCGCTAGTGTCCTAGACCATCCCCTCAGAGCAATCAGACATCAAACAGGGTATCCTATTAGACGTTAGGGTCCATGAAAGCAAAGTCATGGCGTCATGGCGTCACAGCCCAGACTGCCAGGCAGGGGTACCTCCCGTCATGGGGCCCACGGGCAGGACTTGTCGGAGGATCACAGAGACCACGATGGCAACTTAACCAGAGGCCCGGTAACTCCTGCTGGAATGGAGCAGCGTCCTCACGACAACATGCTCAGGCACAGCCTCCAAACTTCAGCAGTCAGAAATGGGGCTCCTTGGGCCCAGGATTCGGCCTGGGAACGAAGGAACAGAGCTCCCAGCAAACGTGGCCCTGTCACAACAAACCAAGGGCCGATCCTGGCTCACTGGGCCATAAATTCCTGGGGAGCAAGAACAGCTCAGTGGTGACAATATTATTCATAAATAATATTCAGGTTTGGGCTGACTCTGCAATGCACGTTCATAAAATCTTCAAGTGAAGGTGAGCTTTAGAATCTGTTTAATCCAAACTCCTCATTTCTCTAAAGAGAAATCAAATTGGTTTTGTTTTGTTTAAAGACTTTATTTATTTATTCATGAGACACAGAGAGAGGCAGAGACACAGGCAGAGGGAGAAGCAGGCTCCAGGCAGGGAGCCCGACGCGGGACTCGATCCCAGGACCTCGGGGTCGCGACCTGAGCCTAAGGCAGATGCTCAACCGCTGAGCCCCCCAGGCGTCCTGAAGAAATCAAGTTTTAAAGACGGGAAGGGCAAGACCCTTCCCACACAGTTTTGGGCTCCATATGCTCTGATTAACACTTCATACAATAACAATTGTGTAATCTTTTCTAAAGAGAAAAAAAAAATTCAGCGTTTTAGCAAAAAAATATTTTTTCTCATTATTTATTAATGGTATAGAAAAGTTACTTTCAGCTTCATAAGTTATTGTATTGAGCTGCATGCTTGTACAATAAATTACTCTTATGCTGCACAGTGAATCAGAGACAAATCTGGGTCGGACTTTTGTTCAAGGAAACACGTCTCGTCGGGCTGCTGCTTGCGTGCTGTTTCCTCTGCAACCATCAGGCTTCCTCAGAACTGGATAGATCAGATGCACAAAAGCATGATCTGATATGCGTGCAGAAAACACAACTTCACATTCAGGATGGGCTCAGCATTTGTAGGACACGCAGGAATTCAGGCTAAATTCTATTTTTTGAGACTTTCCGTCATAATATGAAAGACTGTAAGGGGTGTTTATCCGTGTCCACGCTACCTTCCCAAGTACGTTTCTGACAGCAGAGAACTTCCCTTCTGACAAAGATGATTAGCACAGAATTCTCCAACTACAGTTTTATCCATCCGTGATTCAAAGAATGCTTCGCAGCCTTGCACTGGGTACTCTTGGAGCCTTGCATCTCTTGAGCTCCTCCTAGTTCCAGAGTGGGTGCTGGGGACTCATGCAGAACGGCAGCGCCTCCGGCCCCACACCCCGTGTCACTTCACTGCGTCAGCACAGTGAGTGGGAGACTTCCAGGAAGTCCTTTGCAGGGGGGGAGCTAACACCAGCCCAACTATAGGTTCAGGGGGCTGGAAACCACGTACATCCCACTAAACCACGCTCCGGTACATCCTCGTTAACCTCTGACCTCTCAGCGGGATCCCACGGAGTTCACAGCCGTGATGAAGTCACCTGACCCAAGACGACAGGCAAAAGACAGTGGTCTTAATTTATTGTGGCTAAAACACCATTTAAAATATTTTTACAAACACAGTCATGGGAACATAGAGCTGGTGACCCGGTGAGGGGCCCTTGAAGCTTTATGACCTTCGTGCTCCTTGTGACCTCTGTATCCTCCTGGAAGAGGCATAGTGAATCATAGTAATTAACTTTCTAATGTAAGAACTTCACATTTTGTGGATAATTACAGCTTATTCATGATATATTATTAAATTTCACATTGCTGAGTTAAGTCTGCTAATATTTTTGTGTAGAATGTACCTATGTTCATAAATAGCATTGGATTAATTTGCATTTCTTGTACCATCCTTGCCAAGTTTGGTATTAAGACAGGTTACATTCACATGTTCTGGAATAATTTTTATAAAACTGACCTTTTTGTTCCTTGAATGTTTGATATCACTGAGCAAAACTGCCTGGAGCTGGATTAATTTTTTTGTGGGGATATTTCCTGTTATTTGACTATTTTTATTGATTATGGAACTATTTACATTTTCTATTTCCTCTTGAATCAGTTTTGGTGTTTTATATTTTTCTAGGATTTTTCAATTTTATCTAATTTTTTTTCAATTCGTTGGCATTAAGTTGTTCAAAAGATGGTATTTTCTTTTTAATATATCCAATTATGCTTTTTTACATTTTTACATTACACGATTTTTACATTTACATTAGAAAGTCAGTTACTATTGTTAACTTGTGCCTCCTCTTTCTCTCTCTCTCTCTTTTTAAAGATTTTACTTATTTATTCATGAGAGACACAGAGAGAGAGAGAGGCCAAGACCCAGGCAGAGGGAGAAGCAGGATCCACACAGGGAGCCCGACGTGGGACTCGATCTCGGGTCTCCAGGATCACACCCTCCTCTCTCTCTCTTTTATTAATCTTGCAGAGTATGTCAATTTTATTAGTCTTAAAAACAAAACTTTTGCTTTGTGGATCTTCTTTATTATGTGTTCATTTCCTGCATTAATCTTTGTTGTTTCCTTCTACTTTCTTTGAGTTTATTTCGCTCCTCTTTTTTAACTTCTTAAGAAGAATACTTAATTCACTAATGTTCTACCATAATTATTATCTGACTATCCTCCAGATGACAAAGGCATAAGAATTAGAAATAAAGGTATTCTGACAATATGATCATGTAGAAAATACAAAAGAATGTACCTATCAATTATTAAGTGACTAAGTGGATTTAGCCTGATTGTTAGATAAATATGCCAAGATCAATCTAAGAAAACAAATTATATTTCCAAATACTGGCAAGAAATGATTAGAAAATGTATTCTTTTTAAAAATATGATTCCTGTGCTCGCTTCGGCAGCACGTATACTAAAATTGGAACGATTCAGAGAAGATTATCATGGCCCCTGCGCAAGGATGACACGTAAAAATATGATTCCTAAACTAGTATCAAAATCCTCCAATATCTGTAAATTTAACAAAATATGCACAAAGCATTACTGATGAGAAATTTTAAAGACCTAAGCAAAGTAAAGAACTCTTACCCACTGATCAGGGTTACCTGCTTATGTTTATACCACTGTGGGCGGAAAATAAACTTGTACTAAGGCGATGAAATTCAGAGATTTATTATAAGTATTTTGGCTAAAAATGCATGCCAGTGTGACATGATTTTCTCAATGATCAATTAACTAAGTGTATAACCCCTAAAAATGATGTTTTTTATTAGGTTCCATTTCAAAGAGTTTTAATTAAAAATCATCCTCTCTTTCTTCAGCCTTAACTCTGCCCTTTTCAGAAGCTGAAGGGCTTTCCCATCTGCTAGGCCTCAGGGATAGTTTGGATTAAATTGGTCCCAAGACCACTTTCAAGTCTAAGGCAGGGAGCCCTGGCAAGAACACCCCTTTCATCGTCTCTCTGTCCTGATTCTCTAAAGCAGTCTTATTAAGGGGCAGAATGTCAAAGGTAAATCTGCCATGCTTGCCCATCGGTGCTTCTTAGAATATATACTCTAACCTCAGCTTCTGGTGAGTGGTCCTTCCCCTCCCCCAGCAAGTGAGCAAGTACCCAAATCTAGTTGATTTATTGGTTTGTCAGGGACAAGTCAGATCCTGGGGCTGGAAGATCAATGAGATCTGTTTTTAGCCACGTTCAGGCTGATAAGTAAACAGGGAAGCCAATCTTTAATGAAGCCAGAGAGTGGTGCTCCTAACCAGAGGGAGCATTTGCAGTGGGGGAGTGTGAGGCCTGGCTATCTTTCCCAGAACTGAGTCCCATGAGACCCTTCTGGGCTTCTAATGAATTCCTTCTTATTTATGCTAATTTGGATCAGCTTCTGTTGTTTGTAATAAATAGATGGAGACAGAGTGTTGTGACAGTAGTAGTCAACCAGGAGTCTGAAGAAGACATGGGGCCTGTCTTCTCTCAGTTATCCTTCTGTCAAAGTGTAATTCCCAAAATATTAAAAACCTGATTTTCATATAGATAAGTAAGCACATGTCAGAGTTTTATTTAGTTCATTAATGAGGGAACCAGGAAGATGGCAATGCTGGATCAGAAGAGAAAATGAGAAAATAGGACTTCTGTCGTCAGTGGGGGAAGCAAGGAGAGCTGAGGTAAGAGTCCAAAATCAGATGCAAAACTGGTTTGTAGCCAAGAAGGCAGTAAAACCATAATATTTAGGGTTGTCCTTTCTATCTGGGAAGGAAATAAAATCATCACCATCTTACTAGTATTGTACAAGGTCTGAGCCCAAATCAACGGTACAAACTATGTTGCATTCCTATAGAGAGTGAGAGGACCCTTGGGCAAGCTGCTCTGATCAGTGCTTCCCAGACTATATGAAAAGACAGACTTCTGGGTCCTGCTCCTAGAAATTTTGATTTAGTAGGTCTTGGGCTTGGCCTGAGAATCAGGTGACATTGCTAGTCAGCAAACCACATTTTGAGTAGCATGACTTTAGATGACATCAAAAGGTCATGAAATAACCCTTTTGCTTTTTTTTTTAATAAATTAATTTTTATTCGTGTTCAATTTACCAACATACAGAATAACACCCAGTGCTCATCCCGTCAAGTGTCCCCCTCCGTGCCCATCACCCATTCACCCCCACCCCCCGCCCTCCTCCCCTTCCACCACCCCTAGTTCGTTTCCCAGAGTTAGAAGTCTTTATGTTCTGTCTCCCTTTCTGATATCTCCCACACATTTCTTCTCCCTTCCCTTATATTCCCCTTCACTATTATTCATATTCCCCAAATGAATGAGAGCATACACTGTTTGTCCTTCTCCGATTGACTTACTTCACTCAGCATAATACCCTCCAGTTCCATCCACGTTGAAGCAAATGGTGGGTATTTGTCGTTTCTAATGGCTGAGTAATATTCCATTGTATACATAAACCACATCTTCTTTATCCATTCATCTTTCGATGGGCACCGAGGCTCCTTCCACAGTTTGGCTATTGTGGACATGGCTGCTAGAAACATCGGGGTGCAGGTGTCCCGGCATTTCATTGCATCTGAATCTTTGGGGTAAATCCCTAACAGTGCAATTGCTGGGTCGTAGGGCAGGTCTATTTTTAACTCTTTGAGGAACCTCCACACAGTTTTCCAGAGTGGCTGCACCAGTTCACATTCCCACCAACAGTGTAAGAGGGTTCCCTTTTCTCCGCATCCTCTCCAACATTTGTCGTTTCCTACCTTGTTAATTTTCCCCATTCTCACTGGTGTGAGGTGGTATCTCATTGTGGTTTTGATCTGTATTTCCCTGATGGCAAGTGATGCAGAGCATTTTCTCATGTGCATGTTGGCCATGTCTATGTCTTCCTCTGTGAGATTTCTCTTCATGTCTTTTGCCCATTTCATGATTGGATTGTTTGTTTCTTTGCTGTTGAGTTTAATAAGTTCTTTATAGATCTTGGAAACTAGCCCTTTATCTGATATGTTATTTGCAAATATCTTCTCCCATTCTGTAGGTTGTCTTTGAGTTTTGTTGACTGTATCCTTTGCTGTGCAAAAGCTTCTTATCTTGATGAAGTCCCAATAGTTCATTTTTGCTTTTGTTTCTTTTGCTTTCGTGGATGTATCTTGCAAGAAGTTACTGTGGCCAAGTTCAAAAAGGGTGTTGCCTGTGTTCTCCTCTAGGATTTTGATGGAGTCTTGTCTCACATTTAAATCTTTCATCCATTTTGAGTTTATCTTTGTGTATGGTGCAAGAGAGTGGTCTAGTTTCATTCTTCTGCATGTGGATGACCAATTTTCCCAGCACCATTTATTGAAGAGACTGTTTTTCTTCCAGTGGATCGTCTTTCCTCCTTTGTCGAATATTAGTTGACCATAAAGTTCAGGGTCCATTTCTGGGTTCTCTATTCTGTTCCATTGGTCTATGTGTCTGTTTTTGTGCCAGTACCACACTGTCTTGATGACCACAGCTTTGTAGTACAACCTGAAATCTGGCATTGTGATGCCCCCAGATATGGTTTTCCTTTTTAAAATTCCCCTGGCTATTCGGGGTCTTTTCTGATTCCACACAAATCTTAAAATAATTTGTTCTCACTCTCTGAAGAAAGTCCATGGTATTTTGATAGGGATTGCATTGAACGTGTAAATTGCCCTGGGTAGCATTGACATTTTCACAATATTAATTCTGCCAATCCATGAGCATGGAATATTTTTCCATCTCTTTGTGTCTTCCTCAATTTCTTTCAGAAGTGTTCTATAGTTTTTAGGGTATAGATCCTTTACCTCTTTGGTTAGGTTTATTCCTAGGTATCTTATGCTTTTGGGTGCAATTGTAAATGGGATTGACTCCTTAATTTCTCTTTCTTCAGTCTCATTGTTAGTGTATAGGAATGCCATTGATTTCTGGGCATTGATTTTGTATCCTGCCACGCTACCAAATTGCTGTATGAGTTCTAGCAATCTTGGGGTGGAGGCTTTTGGGTTTTCTATGTAGAGTATCATGTCATCGGCGAAGAGGGAGAGTTTGACTTCTTCTTTGCCAATTTGAATGCCTTTAATGTCTTTTTGTTGTCTGATTGCTGAGGCTAGGACTTCCAGTACTATGTTGAATAGCAGTGGTGAGAGTGGACATCCCTGTCTGGTTCCTGATCTTAGGGGAAAGGCTCCCAGTGCTTCCCCATTGAGAATGATATTTGCTGTGGGCTTTTCGTCGATGGCTTTTAAGATATCGAGGAAAGTTCCCTCTATCCCTACACTCTGAAGAGTTTTGATCAGGAATGGATGCTGTATTTTGTCAAATGCTTTCTCTGCATCTAATGAGAGGATCATATGGTTCTTGGTTTTTCTCTTGCTGATATGATGAATCACATTGATTGTTTTACGAGTGTTGAACTAGCCTTGTGTCCCGGGGATAAATCCTACTTGGTCATGGTGAATAATTTTCTTAATGTGTTGTTGGATCCTATTGGCTAGTATCTTGTTGAGAATTTTTGCATCCATGTTCATCAGGGATATCGGTCTGTAATTCTCCTTTTTGGTGGGGTCTTTGTCTGGTTTTGGAATTAAGGTGATGCTGGCCTCATAGAATGAATTTGGAAGTACTCCATCTCTTTCTATCTTTCCAAACAGCTTTAGTAGAATAGGTATGATTTCTTCTTTAAACGTTTGATAGAATTCCCCTGGGAAGCCATCTGGCCCTGGACTCTTGTGTCTTGGGAGGTTTTTGATGACTTCTTCAATTTCCTCCCTGGTTATTGGCCTGTTAGGTTTTCTATTTCTTCCTGCTCCAGTTTTGGTAGTTTGTGGCTTTCCAGGAATGCGTCCATTTCTTCTAGATTACCTAATTTATTGGCGTAGAGCTGTTCATAATATGTTTTTAAAATCGTTTGTATTTCCTTGGTGTTGGTAGTGATCTCTCCTTTCTCATTCATGATTTTATTAATTTGAGTCTTCTCTCTCTTCTTTTTAATAAGGTTGGCTAATGGTTTATCTATCTTATTAATTCTTTCAAGGAACCAACTCCTGGTTCTATTGATCTGTTCCACAGTTCTTCTGGTCTCAATTTCGTTGATTTCTGCTCGAATTTTAATTAACTCTCTTCTTCTGCTGGGTGTCGGGTCGATTTGCTGCTTCTTCTCTAGCTCCTTTATGTGTAAGGTTAGCTTTTGTATTTGAGTTCTTTCCAGTTTTTGAATGGATGCTTGTATTGTGATGTATTTCCCCCTCAGGACTGCTTTTGCTGCATCCCAAAGATTTTGAACAGTTGTATCTTCATTCTCATTAGTTTCCATGAATCTTTTTAATTCTTCCTTAATTTCCTAGTTGACCTTTTTATCTTTTAGCAGGATGGTCCTTAACCTCCACGTGTTTGAGGTCCTTCCAAACTTCTTCTTGTGATTGAGTTCTAATTTCAAGGCGTTATGGTCTGAGAATATGCAGGGGACGATCCCAATCTTTTGGTATCGGTTCAGACCCGATTTGTGACCCAGTATGTGGTCTATTCTGGAAAAAGTTCCATGTGCACTTGAGAAGAATGTGTATTCAGTTGAGTTTGGATGTAATGTTCTGTAGATATCTGTGAAATCTATCTGGTCCAGTGTATCATTTAAAGCTCTCGTTTCTTTGGAGATGTTGTGTTTAGAAGACCTATCAAGGGTAGAAAGAGCTAGATTGAAGTCACCAAGTATAAGTGTATTATTATCTAAGTATTTCTTCACTTTGGTTAATAATTCTTTTAAGTATTTGGCAGCTCCCACATTTGGGGCATATATATTGAGGATTGTTAAGTCCTCTTGTTGGATAGATCCTTTAAGTATGATATAGTGTCCCTCTTCGTCTCTCACTACTGTCTTCGGAGTGAATTTTAGTTTATCTGATATAAGGATGGCTACCCCTGCTTTCTTTTGAGAACCATTTGAATGGTAAATGGTTCTCCAACCTTTTATTTTCAGGTTGTAGGTGTCCTTCTGTCTAAAATGAGTCTCTTGTAGACAGCAAATAGATGGGTCCTGCTTTTTTATCCAGTCTGAAACCCTGCGCCTTTTGATGAACCCTTTTGCTTATTACTAAGGTTTGACTAGCTTTCCTCAAACCTCCACTCTGCGTTCCTGAGAGAGCTAAACCTCTGGATGAAGAAAAGCAAAGCGAGGCAGACAGTTCTGAGTCCAAAACTGAGTGTAGGACTGAGATGAGCACAGTGAGGTCATAGAGGGGAGTCGTGTTTCCCTATGCTAGGTAGGTCTCAGTAGCACAGACCCACAGGGCAGACACTTGCACCCCCACCCCACCCCCGAGCTCCCATCTGCACCTTTGGTTTTATTGCAACACAAGGAAAAGCTTATTCAAGCCACACCAGCCAGTGACAAAGAAGAAGAATCTAAAGAAAGAGGCAGAAAACAAATTCCTTTTAAAATCAGGAACTCTGCTGGCCTCGGTTGCCTTCCCAGGAGGTCTCAGTAGCACTGAAAGGAAGTGCAAGAGGAGAGAAGACAGTCGCCTTCTCCCGAGGCAGCAGTCCTGAGCTCACTGCAACAGCCCCTTCTTACCCCGCTGGCTCCAGGAGATCAGGTTGCCAGAGAAATCACAGGGCACTTGACTACATTTGAATTTCAAATAAATAACAATTTTTAATGTAAGTATGTCTCAGATATTTCATGGAACATATTTATACTACAAAAAAAAAACCACACGTTTTTTAAATCCGATTTAACTGGGTATTTATTTGCTGTATTTGGTGTATTGGTATTTTTATTTGGTGTCATAATACCAACTTTATGGCTATTGTGAGGATTAAACGAGGTAATAAATATAAAGTATTTAAAACATAGAAAGCATTGGATACCTGTTAGTTCCCCACAGCTTCCCCCGTCATACAGAAGCTCAGCCTTGGAGAGAGAAGGTAACCTGCCAATATCGGACAGCAGGTGTTGGGGCTCCCCCACCCCCAACAGTTTGTATGTTGAAGCCCTAACACCCAGCACCTCAGAATGTGACTGTATTTGGAGACAGGGCCTTTAAAGAGGTCATTAAGTTCAAAGGAGGCTGTTAAGATGGGTCCTAATGCAATCTGTCTGGTGTCTTTGTAAGAGGAAATTTGGACACAAGAAGAGGCCAAAACTGTGAGAAAATTAATTTCTGTCATTTAAGTCACTCAGTGTGCGGGGTCTTGTTATGATAACGGAGCAGGTGAGAGGCCAAGGTGGGGTTCAAACCCAAGAGTTTGGGCACCAGGGGTCAGGTGGTGCTTAGTCACTAGGCGAGACCACTAAGACGTGCAGTCAGCAAGGGTCCTCCCAACATCTAAGGCAAACTGTCCCTTGTGAGGATGAATCCATCTGAATCTCCATCCCCAGCCTCCCACCCACCCCCTGCCATCTCCTCTGGGATTCACCCTTGCTGTGCTGACCGAGTCTCCACCGTAGACCATTCTCTCCTTCCCCGCCCACCGCCCTTGATGTCCCTGGCTTCTGGGAATCCCTAACAACAACTGGGGTTGTCTTCTGAGGGCTCCGTGCTGTCGCCACGGTTTGATGCAGGGTGTGGAGTGAACGTGTGAAGGACTGCGTGAATGTCATCCCCCTGGCTCGCACTCCCACGCTCCCCTGTTCCCGCGTATCCTCCTGCCTGGACCCCCGTGCTGTTCCCACCAGTCCCCTCCGACTGAGAGGTTCGTGACTGGCCTTTAGTTCTTGCTCCTTTTTCTTATTTCTCTCTGAGCTTATGAGTGTGTGCGCGCGTGTGCGTGTGTGCGTGTGTGTGTGTGTGATAGAGAGATTGGGAAAGAGAGAAAGGGAAAGAAAATTGGAAGGAGTCCCCATATTCTCATCCAGTTGCTCACATTCTTGTAAGATCAGGTGCTGTAGCAGGTAACACCACGGACTGGCCTTTTCCCTAACCTTACCAGTATAAGCCTCAGGACTGCATGAAACATTTCCAGCTAAAGTTGTAAATAAGCGTCTCACCAGAATGTTCAATGCTTGAATTTGAACCCAAGTAAACACTAAAACTGGAATAAAACCCAATAAATTATTTACCTCTACCAGAGGGAAATGTGTCCTCCAAGACAACAGCATTTGGCTGCTGGCTGACTGGTTGCTTGTCCAAAGACCCTGTTGTGGGTTGAATGGTGTCCCCCCGCTCCCCGAAATATATAGAAGTCCCAAGCCCTAGTACCCGAGAATGTGGCCTTATTTGGAAATAGAGTCGTCAGAGATGCAATTAAATTGAGATGAGGTCACGCTGGTATAGGTGGGTCCTTAATCCACTTGGTATCTTTACATGAAGAAGAGAGGGACACACAGGGTGGATGCCACGTGACAACAGACGATGGGGGGACTGATGAAGCTGCAAGTCGAGGGACCCCAAAGACTGACGTCCGCCACCAAAATGCAGAGGAGGCAAGGGAGGTTCGTAACCAGAGTCTCAGAGGGAGCACCGCCCTGCTCACAGCTGCAGGCGGTCCTCCAGCCTCCAGAACCACGCGACAATAAATTCTTTTCTGAGCCACCCCATTTGTGGTCCTTATTTATGACAACCCTAGGAAATCAAGACAGGACCCTTTTACTGGTCTTGGGCTCATCTGCATCCAAATATCTCCGGCGGTTCTGTAAAATTTTACGAATGGTTCTGTTGCCATCGTGTGTCGCGTAACAAACGAACGCTTAGCAGCTCCACGCAACAACTCAGGATTTTATCTCCGCGGTTCTACCGGCCAGAATTCAGAAGGGACAGAGGGGGTCCTTCCGCTTCTGCCCCACAGCGACCCGGTCTCATGTGGAGCGGAGGGAACGGCAGGGCGGGCGGGAGAGGCGACCTCGCCCCCCAGCCCCGGCTTCCTGCCCTGCGCCGGGGCTTCCTCGCAGCATGGGGGTCGGGCTCCTTGAAGCAGCCGCACCAAGGGAGACCGGGGAGGAGCTGCCACCTGAAAGCTGAACCCGGAACCCAGCGGCGTCGTATCCTGGTCCCGCAGCCGCAGGCCACCCTCCAATTCAGGAGGAAGTCGGGCCCCTCCAAGAGAAGACCTGCCCGAGCGTCTCCGGGCCGCGCGCTCAGGAGCCACCTGTGGGCCCAGAGCGGTTCCTCTGGTGACAGTGGGCATGAGCCACCACGTCCGACTCCGACCCCAAACCCACAGGGAAGCCCGGCGAACACGCGCTGGATGGAAAGGCAGCACGACGACGTGTTTCTTTCCAACTTGTGACTGACAAGGCGTCGGCGCGGCCCACAGCTGTGCGCAGAACCCGGAGCGGCTCGGATGCGAGGGGCCGACGTTCCCTTCTTGTCGGAGGAGCCAGGGTCGCCCCCCAAGAGCCGAGAACCCCCCACGTAAACACAGGGAGGCCATCGGGGCAGCGGGGCGGGAGGAGGGAGGAGCGCCGTCCGCCTGCAGCTCCTTGCCCTCCGGCTGTGGGGTCTGGGACACCAGGGCTTGCAGCCCAGCGCGGCCCCTTCCTGCGTGTGTTGTGGGGACAGCGGGTCACCTTGGGGGTCGGACTTGCAGGTGCTTCTTTTCCATCTCTCCCTAAAACGAACAGACCGCAACGGAGCCGTTCTTTCTCAGAGCTCATCCGTCTGTCTGGGTTCTGTCCGGGGTTCTGTCTGGGTCCCCTGGTGGGAGTCATCTGTCGCCGCTTGTCCCCGCCCAGAGGGGGGCAGCCGAGCAGGCTGCGACCCCCTTGGTGCTGGGCCCTGGGCGGGCCCTGGGAGGCCGGGAGCTGCCCACCCCCACCCCGACTCCTTCTAGGCTTGGCTGCAGCCTCTCCAGATGCCCAACGGCGGCTCAGCTCCAGGCTGCGGCAGGGAGCACCGAGCACCAAACACCCAAGGGAGAGCACGGAGGCACGAGGCCGCGGGGCAGTGCGGGGAGGGGAAGCAAGCTGCCCGACATGGGGCACAGACCTGCGCCTCCCCGTGGCCCCGAGGGTCCTGCCGCCTGCGCCCTGGGGCCCCGCACCTGCCCGCCAGGCACCTGGGCCCAGCGGCTCCACCCGCCCTCCCCAAGCTGGCGATGCAAGGGGACTTGCCGGAAGGCTCCCAGGCCCCCGTAGCTGCCCCCCACCCCCCCCGGCCCCCGTGGCCACCCCCCTGCTCCCCAGGCCCCTGCAGCCCATGGGTCACTATTGTTCTTAGTGTTGCAAGCACCGGAGGCTTCCTGTGTGCTAACGGTCTCACCTCCTGATGTCCTGCAGCACCGTAGCACCCAGCACCCACTTGTGGTGCCGCCATCTCCGCCTCTGCCTCGGTGGCCCCGAGAGGCCTGCAGCTTCCCGAGCCCCCCAGCCTGGCCTCGCCCCCCCCCCGTCCCGCCCACCGGGCCCTGAGCGGTCTTCCCAGTCCCGGCACCAGGGCCTCCAGTAGGCCGCTCGCCTGCTGGCCTGAGTGACGGACCACATGTGGTTCTCGTGGGACGGGCTGTGACGTTAGCAGAGACAGAGGAGAGATCCGAGGGGCTGGGGCTCGGGGGGGAGCGGCTGCCCTCGGCCCAGGGCATGACCCTGGGCCCCGGGATCGAGTCCTGTGTCGGGCTCCTGCAGGGACCCTGCTCCTCCCTCTGCAGTGTCTCTGCCTCTCTCCGTGTCTCCCAGGAATGCAAAAAAAGAAAAAAAAAAGAAAGTAGGAAACAAAGAAGAAAGGCTCCAGAAAGCAGCTGACTCTGCCTTGATGGTGTCTATTTTGACCAACGTCACGTTAAAGTTCGTCACCTGGGGGGGGTGCTGCGATTTTCCGGAGGAGTCGGGGGGTGCTGAGCCGTTTCCCTGGCTTGGGCCGCGCTGCGGGGCGCTCTCACTTGCGGCTGCTGAACCCCGGGCCCGTCGGCGGGGCCGCGGACGCTTGGTTCTGCTGCGGGGAGGTTGCGTCTGGATCGAGAGGCAGGTGTGACGGGAGGGCCTGGGCACTTGGCGCGGGAACGGAGTCTTCTGGGCGGCACTGGGGCGGCTCCGAAGCGGAAGGAGGCGTCCGGTGGGTGGGGCCCGGGGATCCAAGGCCCCGCACACCCGCGAGGGACCGGTCAGAGCCCCTGCTGCCTTAGCCTCTAGGCCGGCTCAGCCCCCCACATCCGTGGGCACGAAACCGACGCTTGGAACCAGAACCTCTCAGCAACAGCACGGCGAAGGTGAGACCGGCACGGCCCGACAGCTACAGGTCGTGTCCGCACAGAACAGTCCCCATCTGCCAACCCCAACGCGCCATCGCAAAGGTGAGGGAAGAAGGTGGGAAGGGCAACAGGACAGTCTGTGAGGACACACATGCCCCGGACGATGCGAAGGTATCGCCCTCTGTTAGATCAGTGACTTCGGTCCATGAAGCAAACACACCCTCCACGTCCGGGCCGCAGAGAGCCCGAGTGAGCCGGTCCTCCGGCCGCGCTTGCCATCTGCACAACGCCGGCACGTTGCGGCCTCGCTTAGGCCTCTCAGCCCACCTGTTTGGAGGCGAGGACGCGGGGGCTCGACACACCCACCCTCCGGAGGGGGCCGGAGAGGACGCAGCTGCTCGGACGGACTAAGGACAAGGCGTGCCTGGCTTCGGCGGGCAGCCCGGGCTCCGCGGCCTGTGCGCCCGGCGCCGGCCTCCATCCCTCCTCCCGGTACTCCTGCTGTGGCTCCCACGTGGACGGTGGGGACTGGAGCCCAGAGACACGGAGCCACTTCATCTCCGTCCCGTACCGGCGCATAAAACGTTCCCCTGAAACCCAGCGGCTTAAAACAAGCCTCACCAACGACAGTCTGTGGGAGCCAGGAACCCCGCGGCCCAGCGGGGCCCGTGGCTCAGGCTCCCGGAGGCCACTCCTGTGAGGGCCCCGCTCCCCGGCTCACCCACGTGAGTCGTTGTTCTGCCTCCAAATCCCAACCGGCCCAACGCCACCATCGCCCAATTCCCGATTTCCATTCATTTTCATCCCCGGGTGCCCGTTCCTCACGACGCTTTCCCCGAGACGCCCGTCCCCGTCACCGCACGGAGTGCTGGTGGCTGCCACGGTGCTGTTCCCGTGTGCTCGGCGCCCGAGGACAGAGCCTGGACCCGCCTTGTCCTCTGTGTCCTGCGGGGCCCGCGTCGCACTGGGACCATGATGGCGCCTTGAGACCCAACCCTGTTGAGCGACGCGGTGAGTGGCGCAACCCCCGCTCCCACGTTCCTGGCATTAGAGGCTCCCGGTTGCCTAGTCACCGACCCACAGGTCACGGAGCCTCCGTGGGTCCCGTCTCCTCGGGGCAGGGGGGGGAGGTTGTCCTCCCGGCAGCCTCTCACAACCGGGACCGCCTATCCATCCACTGGTCCCGCCAAGAAATGTCTGCGCCCGGCATGCGCTGGAGGCTGAGCAGAATCGACGGTGGGTCCGGCACATGAACGTCCGGAGTAAAATGAGCCCTTAGTCCGGCGTCTGGAGCTCAGTCCCCAGAAGGGCTTGTTAAAGCACAGATGGTCGTCCCCAACCTCATCTTTTAGGATTCTGCAGGCCTGGGGCCTAATATTTTGCGTTTCTAACCACTCCCAGTGGTGGTGACGATGCCGGTCTAAGAGGTCTAAGAACCACGGTCCCAGCCACCTGCCTCCTGTGGTGTGGATGGGCACGCAGAGCACCGGGCAGACACCTGCCTGCACTTCGGGTCTCCACGGTGCTGCAGCCCCACAGAACACCACAGGGGCACGTGTAAGAGCCAGAAAGCAAGGGTCCACACAACTGACTTTAGGTATTAAAAACAAATTTCTGAGGCCATCCCCGGGCCCAGGTACACATACACGCTGGGAATCCGGGAAAAGGCCTGCAGGGAGGGACCGAGAAGCAGCCCCATGAAATTTGCACAAGGAATTTCAGCGTCCCCGGTTCTCAAAGTTCAGTCTAGACAGAGTCTGTCTTCCTAGATCCGTGGACTCGGACTCCTTGCGGGGGGGGGGGGGGGTAGAAAAGCCTGGAAGGATGCCCTCCAGAGCTCAGGGCAGCAGTGGGAGAGGTGTGGATGGGTGACCTGGCACAGAGCCGGAGGTTTTCCAGAAGTCGCCGCGTGTCCTGGTTTGGGGGCGGGGAGGTAGGGAGAAGCAAGGACGGGTGAGACTCCCAAGGGCAGGGGCCTCAGGACTGACTCGGCCCACTCACCCGACCCGTCACTCTCCGACCCAGGAACCTCAGCCAAGACACCCGGCTGCCCAGTGGCCCCGGGAGAGCGGAGACGGTTGCCGCCCCCCGAGACCTCGTGAGGGTTCACCGAGGCGGGTGGCGGGGCTCCCGGCATTCCCTCGGCTGGGAGCCTTCGCTCTGCCCCCAGCCCTCTGACCCGCCCGTGGGACCCCTCCGCCCCACCCCGAGCACCCTGGCCCCACCATTGGCTGGTGCCTTGCCTGGCTGTGAGCTCCGGCCCTAGGCCCCAGGCGAGGCCAGCAGCTCGGGGGGACACACGGGGCCCAGGAGGGGCTGCAGGAGGCGGGCCTCACAGGAGCAGGGCCTGGGGGGCTGCTAGTGGGGAACCTGCACTTCCCAGGAGCTCCATATGCCTCCGCGAGCACCCGTGGGCTGCACGGCCCTCCCTGAGGCCGCGGCCGAGGAACCCGAGCCTGTGACCCAGAGCACGGCCGCCCACCCCGGGGACCCCAAGGGGCCATCACTCGGGTCCCCCATGGACCTCGCATGGCTGCAGCACCCCCGGGCCTGGACACCCCCCGCTCACTCGCCCCCAGAGCCATGACGGGAGCAAAGCACCTGAGCTCTTGGCTCAGAAACCCAATGTCCATTTCCCGTGTGGGGCGCATGGGACAGTGCACGGGACCCCTCCCGACCTCCATGGACCATTCCAGTGACCCGTGTGCGAGGCGTGGGGACTGTCTCCGACTTAGACCCCATGTGGCCGGGAGGGGGCTGCCCTGTGGGCGGGATGTCCCGTGGATCACGGTGTCCCGTGGGGCTGCCGTTGCGTCAGTCCCTGTGTGTCCGTGTCTCACGCGTCTGCACGTCGCTTCCTCAAGGCTCTGGGCCCCTCCCGGGCTGCCGAGGGTGGGCGTTAGCCCGCGATGCTGGGCAGAGGTGCCACCTGTCACAGCTGGCTGCCCCTGCGGGACGGACGTCCTGGGAGGAAAACCTCAATAGGGAGGCATCAGGCTTCTCGACAGCTGGGCTTGTGCTCCGGCCACACGGTATCAGAAGCAGTGACTCCCAGGTCTCGCTGCAGGGAATCCCCACGGGGTCGCCGCAGTCCCTGTACCTCGTGCCCACCCACCCCAGGGCTCTAATCCGGTTACCCTGGGGTGCGGCCAGACCACAGGAATTGTTTTTGGCTGCGCCGGGCGACTCCGACGCGTGGCCAGGGCTGAGGCCCAGCGAGGCGAGGACCCCTCCCTGATCCGCGTTCCATCCCTCCGGGGTCGGGCAACCGGGGAGCCAGGACAGGGCTGGGCGAGCGGTGCCTCTGCCTCCAGCGGTTGGGGCCGGTCACCGCCCTGACGCAAGCCCCGGGGAAGGCACCCGGAGTACATGGGGGGGAAGGGATGAAGGATTGGCTTGGGTCATGCTCCTTCCCCAGGAGCCCACTTGGAGACCCCACAGGAGCCGCGGGGTTCACACTTCTCCTTGAGGACCTGCAACGGCGACAGAGAGGAGAGGGCTCCAGAGGCCGGTCCCTGCCGCTCTCCTCCAGCGCCCGAAGTGTCCCCTCCCGCCCGCCTTCCCCCGCCCTCCCCACCACAGCCCCCATCCCAGCCGGGCTGCACCGCTCTGCTCCCGCAGCCCCAAGTCCTCCGTTTCCCCCACGGGGTGGGAGCTGGTCTGCGCTCCAGCCCACGCTCCGGGTCCTCACTGCCACGCAGCTCGGACCCCCGGCCCGGCTCCCGGGGCACCAAGAGCCCGTGTTTCCGTCACCTCAGCACCACGCTGGCCCCTACCCTGGTGCCCCCGGATGACCCGCCCTCAGCAGGCATTTACCCAATAGGTACGGATTGCCAGAAACGTCTCCAGAAGTCTCATTTATCATGCTGCTCCCGGGGGAAAACACTTGACGCTTGAGCTTCTCGGAGAGTCTTTCAGATCCACTCGGACGCTTTGGCTGGAGACTCTTCTTAGGCCTGAACAGGATCAGAAGACTCCCTGCGGACGCGCTCACGTTATTTATGTGTTTATTGAGACAGCGGTCCAGGGTCCCAAGTGGCTCCCTTCCAGCCGCCACGACTCATCTGACATTTCAGAATAAAGCAAACATCCCTCCAAAGGAAGAAAAAGAAAAATCCTAAAGTCTCTCTTTAGGGACTTCAGGGCTCTTGGGGAAGAAGAAAAAAGGGGGGAAAAAAACGGGCAGGTGGGCTCCACTGGTCAACAGTGAAAGACAGTCGCTGCAAAGCAACAGCTTTTAATGATAAAACCTAAAAAAAAAGATGCTTTCCAGACGCCAAGTCGTAATTCAGTGGCACGAGACCGTCTCCAGGGAGGCTGGAGGACGCAGCTGAAAACAGGCAAAGGACGTTGCCGCCAGACACATTTCCTGCTTTTTTTAAACTGTAAGGACGCAGCCAAATACTCCACCTCCCTGGGCAAGAGTCACGTGAGGTGTGGGCACAGTTTCGGGGTCGACAGATCCATGTTATTCTCGTTATGAAACCCACACAACCTCCAGGAACAGCTGGCACCTTACGCACATTTCCTGGGCCCCGTGTCCCTCCGGAGACGCGGGAACCCCTGGGAGGAACAGGAGTCACGACGCGCCTTCCACTGAGCACAGAGCTGGGGCGCTGGTTCCGGGAGGACAAGGGGCCAAGGGCCGCCTCGTGGTCGTGGCCGGGGTCACGCGCGGGGACTCACCAGCCTCACGTGGCGACAGGCTCCTCCACCGTAGGAGGACGTGGTCCCGCCCACGGGCCTCCCCGAGGACTGGACGGACCCTCAGCGGGTGGCAGCTGCTCACATTAGCCCGAGCTTCGCACACAGCACCCGCTGCCAATGCCCCGCGGCTGTGGCTTCTGGCTAAACGCACAGCCTAGTGTGAAAACATCTGAGGTCGCTCTCCGGCCGAGAATAAACGCTAATTTCTTTTTTTTTTTTTTAAGATTTTTATTTATTCGTGAGAAACATCCAGAGAAAGAGAGAGAGACAGAGATCCAGGCAGAGGGAGGAGCAGGCTCCATGCAGGGAGCCCGACAGGGGACTCGATCCCAGGACCCGGGGTCACGCCCTGGGCCAAAGTCAGGTGCTAAACCGCTGGGCCACCCGGGAATCCCCGTTTTTTACTTTTAACAACCCCTCGTCCTCAGCAGCTGGACGTGAGGATCTTTAACACCTTCCACCCAGTTGGTAGAATCGGACGCATCTCTTTGGGATCGGAATGAATTTGGGGAGAGCACTTTCCTTTCATTACAGACTCCAACAGCTCGGAACGTGTAACAGGCGAGGGGATCACGTTCGAAATCAAAGCGCTTCCGCCAGGCTTGGCCCTTCTGACTCCCTGAGAAGAGCAGAACTAAGTCCTTCCTTCGTTTTCAGAAAACACATGGGTGCTCGTCCTTCACAAAGGATTCTGGTTCATATCAGTTTATTAACCAGCATTCTTATCGGTGGCTCGGGTGCTCTGTCCTCCCGTGTGCACCACGAGGCCTCGGCCTCCCCCAACAGCCACTGGGGTGGGCACGCAGGGGCACAGGCTGACGGAAAGGTGGGTCAGGGAGCCAGGGGCCAGCGGGTCGTGAAGGAGCTGCAGGGGGGCCACGTGGGGGCTGGGAGAGGCAGGCACCTGGGATTCCCAGGCCCCACGTGTCCAGAGAAGGGGCAACAAGATGAGAAGGTCAATGCCTCCCCCGGGAGATATTCTCAAGAAATACAGTAACTGGGGATCCCCGGGTGGTTCGGCAGTTTGGTGTCTGTCTTTGGCCCAGGGTGTGACCCTGGAGACCTGGGATCGAGTCCCACATCGGGCTCCCTGCATGGAGCCTGCTTCTCCCTCTGCCTGGGTCTCTGCCTCTTTCTCTCTCTCTGTCTATCATGAATAAATAAAATCTTAAAAAAATAAATAAATGAGCACATTAAACAGGGGAGCCCGGCGGCTCCATCAGTTAAGCATCTGCCTTTGGCTCAGGTCATGATCCCAGAGTCCTAGGATCCAGCCCCACGTCAGGCTCCCTGCTCAGTGGGGGCATCCGCTGGATCTCCCTCTCCATCAGCCTCTCCCCTCACTCGTGCTCTGTCTCAAATAAATAAATAAAATCTTAAAAAATAAAGAAGCACATAAGCAAATAAACACAGTTTCAAATAGAGCAATGAGGAAACTAGGATAAGTTCCATGGGACAGAAGATGCAGTGCTGGTCAAGGAAGGCCTCTCGGAGGAGGTGGTATTTTTGCTCGACTCCAGAATTATGAGGGAGCTGGCGACACGAGGATCTAGGGGAGATTTCCAAGCCCAGCATGCACGATCCCCAACATGGGGGTGAGTTTGGGATTTTAAGAAACAGGAAGAACGAGGGCACGGCTGGAGGCCAGGGCCAGTCCTCAGGGTCCCCCAGGCCTCCTGAAGACGCTTGCATTTATTCTGACTGCGATGAAGCCGGCGGGAGTGAGCCTTGTAGTGAGAGGATATAGGTGACGTGATTAATCCGTGACTGTGCACGAGTGGACGTCGGAGGCGGAGTTAGGGGTGTCGTGATGGAGCCAGAAGTGGACAAGGTGACTTGTCCTGGCAGGAGCCACGGGGACGGGACCGTGAGGAACGGTGGAACCGGGGACATTCCCTCCAGGGAGAATCGCGGGCCTGGAGTGCTTGATGATGGTACTTGAGGCTGTGTAACTGGTCAGCCCAGGGGGGCGGCGGGGGAGGAGCAAGTTTGGTGGGAGCGGAGTAGATCGGAATCTCTATTTTGAATGTTTTTTTTTAATTTAATTTAATTTAATTTAATTTTTATTTTGAATGTTTTAATTTTACCCAGGGGGCATCCGAGTGGAGACTTCTGCTCTACTCACCCAGCGTTAGGAAGCATCCCATCGTGTCTACTCGGTTATAACCGGTCTTATCTACGGGCCACGGACAACTAATTTATTCTTGACTTTCGAGCATTCATCATCACAAGTCCCGATGGTCTCAGCGCAGTAAACACTTGTCCTGGCCGAACATTCCTGCCGCTTGCTCCTCCTCCAAGTCATCGAGTCAGGTCACTCCGGCTGCTGCAGAATCAGAGGCGCAGGCTCCCCACCCAACAGCTGGGGTTTAATCCTGGGGCAGCAGCAGATAATTTCTTGCTTTTGGAATTCAGAAAAAAGGCCTACGGAGCAGGAGGCTGGCCCAGGGGTGGACCCAGAAGCCCATCAAGGCGGGCGGAGGGAGTGGGTCACCAGTAGCCAGCAGAGATGAGGGCCCCCCCGCAGCTGGACACCTCCGTGGCCCGCCACGCCTCCGAGGGGAGCCAAGCACCCTGGGAAGCAGAATGCAAACTCTCACTCGTAGGCTCCCCCTTTTTAAAAAGTCTATGAAATCGACCCGTACGTTGTGGAAAATCCTGCGTCACGGGCCAGGGAAAGCCTAACACTGGGCTTCGTCAGGCTGGAAGCAGGGACAGACCATTAAGGGAAACGCAACCGTGCACCGTGCGCGCAGCTGTCCCAGTGAGCTGGTCCGCCAGCTCGGCTCCCCTCTTCCCAGTCCTCGTTCCCTCTCGCTTTCCACCCCGTCTTTCCCGCTCACCTGCGTTGGTTCCTCTTTCTTCAGGAGAGGCTCGGTGCACGCACTTGACACCTTCCTGAGTGTCCGCTGCGGAGCCGTCACACTGTCTCCTGCTGGGGGGTCTGTGCTGCTCGGCGGCAGGACGGGGCGCGGGACTCCTTCCACGACCGGGGCCTAGCGCACACCTGCTGGCTCCTGAGGGACCGACACACAGCATCTCTGCTCCCTGCCGGGCTCCGAAGCAGCCTGGGGGCGAACACAGACTCTGCAGAAAGGATGAAGATGTCACCTCGACGCAAACGGAAGGCTCTGTCGGAGGACGTGGCACGGGCCTGCGTCGGCAGCAGGTGCAGCTGGGACGTAGGCTTCTCCTGGGACACCAACCCATTAGGACTTTGTTCATAACCAAGAGCAAATGAGACACTGGCCCCTAGTTAGCGGCTTAGCGATCAAGTGTGAGCCTCCTTCTTTTTTTTTTCTTTTTTATTGGAGTTCAATTTGCCAACATATAGCATAACACCCAGTGCTCATCCTATCAAGTGCCCCCCTCAGTGCCCGTCACCCAGTCGCCCCCACCCCCTGCCCACCTCCCCTTCCACCACCCCTAGTCCGTTTCCCAGAGTTAGGAGTCTCTCATGGTCTGTCTCCCTTTCTGATATTTCCCTTTTTGGGGAAGAACGACATAGGAGCGGAGGGGGCAGGGTATTCCCGTGCTCAGGAGGAGCTGCCAAGCCTGGAGAGCATGTGCTCCCCCTCTCCGTGCCCTGCTGCAAGATGAGGCTCAGCCAGGTGGACTCCTGATCTCCTTCCCCCCAAAAAAAATGACACTAAAAGCAAAATTGTAGGCATCAGTGGAGGAGAGGTTTGTGCAAGGTTTTGGACAGTTGCCTCCTCCTGCGTGAGACTAGCGCTCCTGTCATCTCACTATTGGGTAACCCGTCACTCTCAGAAACCCCCCGGGGGGCACTAGACGGCATTTGGAACCGAGCTCGACCACTTCTTCCCCAAACTCTCATCAGGTCTCAATGTCCTATGAGATGAAGCCTAAACACTTCAGGCTGGTATGACAAAATGGCTTATTTTCCCCAATATTCATTTTCTCCCTCTTGCTTTTTTTTTTTTTTAAATACAACCTTCACCCCCCAAACCTGCCGCTGAGGTTTAACGGGGCGCAGGCCTGCTCAGCGAACGACGGTTTTTCCCAGCTTCCCACGTGGCCACTTCTAGCCAGTGGGATATGAGGAAGCCCACCGTGGGCAACATCCGATCTCCCCCTTTAGGGAAAACCATGTGCCCTCAGCCCGGAACGGAGACGTGGTGGAGGTAAAGCAGCTTGCACCCGGCAGCCGGCATCTCAGGGGGCAGCAGTTCAGTAAGGTGGAAGGAACGTGGGTCCTTAGATGACTTGTGGAGTAGAGCCCGTTGCTCCTTTGGGCCTCCTACCAGCGTAGACATTTACGCGATTTAGAACTCACCCTTCTACTCTGCTTCCTGCTAAAATGACCGAGCGAATAGACCACTACCGGCACGTAAGCTTCTATGGTTTCCACTCACCGTCCTCCCGTTTCCCTGCCCAGCCCTCCGGGAACCTGCAGACATGCTCCTGAGCATGACACGTGCATCCTTGCTCTGTGCCCCCAAGAAGTTTGCACGGGGGATGCCCTCATCACCTCTTCTTCCTCTGCCCGGGCTTCCTCATGCATCGAGGTCCAATTCACACTCACTTCATTTTACCCGTTTAACAGATAATGATTAAATCCCTACTCTGTGTCAAGCACTGGGTGAATCTCACCTACAATTTAAGGGCGGTTGTTGCAAAATGTCAGTTACTACGTGCAACTCACCTGCCTCACAGATCCCAAGTCCCCATGTGGACCTCCTGCCATGGGCCCCGCTCACCATATTGAATCCTGGTCACCAACGGCATCCAAATTAGGTCTCAAAGTGTTTCTTACGCAGCAGAGAATTTGACTCTTTGGGCCTTTGTTCCCAGTTCCTGGAAGGTAGCCTCTAAATCCTTGAAACCTCCCAAGTGACGAGGTGTCTTTGTTATTCATGGTGAGCTGTGACAGTCTGTGTTAACCGTGTGACTCGTGGTGGGCCTGTTTAGATCTAAACATCTTGTGCTAACGCCTTGCCTCTGGACTGGCGCCAGCCATGCCGGAAAGACCCAGTGTGATTAGAGGTTTGACGCTTTGAGCTACGTGATAGCAGCCTGGCCTCTGGCAAAGGAAGGGAGCAGAAAATGGAGTTCCATCATGTGGCCAATGATTCAATCAATTACACTTATATGTCAAACCCCTGATAAAAACTCCAGACACCAAATCTTGGATAAGCTTGGTGGACCACGCCCTGTGCGTTTCCTACATTGATGTACTTCCTGGGAAGGCGATGCGTTCTGACTCCACGGGGAGAGAACATGGGAGGTTTGCCTTTGGAACCTCCCAGATCCCACCCCATGTGTCTCTTCTTCTGGCTTGTTCGAATTTGTATCCTCTTTGCTATTAAAAAAAAAAAAACAACTCATAATCCTAAGTATTGCATTTCCTGAGTTCTCTTAGCAGTTCTAGCAAATTATCAAACCTGAAGGGGTAGAGTGACCCCCTATATCGTAGCACTTCATCAGAAATGAGCTTGGTGTCTGGATCCCCAGACTCGCACCTGAAGTGAAGGTGGTCTTGTGCAGGGCTGTGCCTTTAGCCCGTAACGTTAGATTTGGGGGTGGTTAGTAGAAGAAGTCAGCATAGCATTCTTCCCTTGGGCTGGAATCTGAATTACCCGACTGTGGGCTGCATTCGCTCAACCAATGAGCAAAACCACCCTGAGCATCGGCTACGTGTCATTGAATTGGGGGCTGAGTAAAAATAGATGAATTAATTCCAATCCCTGCCTTCAAGGGACCTGGAATCTAGCACAGAAGGAAGTTGTAAATGTATGATAACTCTTCATAGAACGACGTGCAATGGGTACCATCAAAGGGAGGATCAAGGGCGGCCCCGGTGGCCCAGCGGTTAGCGCCACCTTCAGCCCAGGGCACGATCCATCCTGGGTCCCGGGATCGAGTCCCACGTCGGGCTCCCTGCAGGGGGACTGCTTCTCCCTCTGCCTGTGTCTCTGCCTCTCTCTCTCTCTCTCTCTCTCATAAATAAATAATTTAAAAAAAAGGGGAGGATCCATTATAACACGTGGAAAGAGAGGAGTCCAAGAGAATTTCATAAAAGAAGGGGACCTCTGAGCTGGCTCTTGAAAGAAAGATAAGCGTCTGCTTCAGGGACAAAGAGAAAAGGGTCCACTATCCCACAGGAAGTCCACGTGCAAAGGTGCAGCATGGTCAGGCCCACCTAAGCTCGTTCCTATCGTCAGAGCACAACGTGGCAGGTGAAGAGGGGAGTCGAAGGTAGTAGGTCTGGGGAGGTAGGAAGCAGCTTTCTGTTCCATGCTAAGCAGCTTGAACTTTACCCTGAAACTTTCCCAAAGTGCAGCCGAGGGCCCAACTAGAAGTGAGTAATTTTCAACAAGGAAGCTATTCTGAGAATGACCCTAACAAGTGATAAGAAGAACTTGCATAGACTTGGCATTTGAAAGACTGTCTTCCAGCACCCAGGAAAAGTGACCTAGTTTCCTCAGATCAACTTGCCCGCTGAAATCAAAGACAAATGGTAGATAAAATGTAAAAATAAAAACAACTCAAAAGCATTGAAGACCTGAAAAGACATGAGGAACTTCCTGGCTGATGATTTTTGGATGAAATCCTGTAACCAGAAGGCTAAGCCAAAAATGAGACCTACAAAAAAAAAACCACTTGAGATTTGGGGGTCTTTGCCACTAAAACAAGTGTCTACACTCAGGTCACCAGGAGAGAGACAGACCTAGAGAGACAGGCGTCCGGCTCAAGCCCACCGAGGGGGAGGTGTCCACTGAACTCAGGCCCAAAAGGACAGATACTACACTTGATTTTTGCCAAAAGGCCTAGAAATGAAACTAAGGCCCAAAAGGGCCGTACTCTCAATGCAGAGCAATCCGATTTCCCCAGAACCTCTGAAAACATCACAAAAGGGCTGTTTTGGTGATAAACAAAAGGGGAGAGAAAAAAGAGAAAAATGAGGAAAAGCATCTGTTCTGGGACGCCTGGGGGGCTCAGTGGTTGAGCATCTGCCCTCGGCCCAAGGCGTGACCCCGGGGTCCTGGAATTGAGTCCCGCGTCGGGCTCCCTGCACGGAGCCTGCTTCTCCCTCTGCCTGGGTCTCTGCCTCTCTCTCTCTCTGGGTCTCTCATGAGTAAATAAATAAAATCTTAAAAAAAAAAAAAAGAAAAGAAGACAACCTGAACATAAACTGGAATGATCAAAAATCACAGACCATAGAAACAGACCCACACAGACTTTCGGCAATGGAATCATCAGACTCAAACTCATTTTTAAAACATGACAAACCAATAAAAAATAAAAAAAAATAATAAGTAAAATTTAAAAATAAAATAAAACATGAGAATAGATGAATGGAACAGGACACCGTACAAAGTGATGTAGACATTTGGGAACCAACTTCCAAAATAAAAGAAATACAAGGACAAAAAATACGATACCTGAACAGCGGTATCTGACTGCATCTTGGACGTAACAGAAAAGAAAATAGCGAGCGGAAAGAAACTTTGGACATCTTTCGGGGTCACGTGGAATCTCATTTTCCAGGATTTTAGGGCAAAATCATTTTCTCGTCTCTCAATGGCATTGGGTGAAGTGTCATGGGCTGGGCTGTTCTTTACAGAGCCTATTGGATAATTATTACCTCCATTTCCTTGCAGAGGCCGCAGCTCTCGAGATGTTTGCCGGGTGGCTGGCTGCCCTCAAATCTTTGCTGCGCAGCTCAAAGAGCGCCGTGGTTCATTTTCCTATTAAGGAGCCGCGCGGCCTTGACATTCGACCCAGGACTCTGAAAGACTGAACATTTGCCGTCTCTGGCAGGTGGACTTATCAGCAGGTGCTTGATGAGTGCCTACGAGGTCAATTTGATAATCGTTCCCTTTTTGATTAAAAGCCAGCATTCTTTTGTTTCTCCGCATCCCCCACATCCTGTGTCTGGGGTGCTGTACGGGTACAGAAGTCAACGGCCCTCCTCCCAGCCCCATATGGCACCTGCAAGGCTGGGGAGATTTATCTAAAGTTTCCAGAAGCAAAATCACGGTAAAGACCTTTTCGTCCTTCGTAAATTAAAGCTCGACTAACTCTTTTTTGGAGAGGAAGCCAACCCTCTGGGAGCTGCCGCGGAACCCTACAAAGCTGGAGGCGGCAGGAGAGTCTCTTTGAAGGGAAAGGCAGAGCGTGGGCACCTTTCATCCTCCCAGTTGTCCAGAAGCCAGAGCTCTTGGCTGCACAGGGGGACAGTGCCTGGAGCTGGGGGAAAACGCACGGTTGCCAGTGCAACATGTCCACAGTCCAGGAAAGGCGAGGAGACGCGGCCACGTGGGTGAGTGACTGTTCATGACAAAACCGCCCCCGGAGCCCGGGCTTCTGGATGTAACGGCCCACGCTGAGCACTCACGAGCCCGTCTCGGCCCGGCTTCCCGGCACCCGCCAGCCCACAGGTCCTGCTGCGACGACAGGGGACAGGGCCTCACCCCCTTGACCGGGACGGCAGAAGCGGCCCGGGGCCTGCGCTGAGCCCTGGCAGAGGCGTGAGGTGGGCGGCAAAGCCCGCGTCACAGCTGCGGGCTCCAGGCCCGGAGCCCGAGGCCACACGGCCGGCCGGCAAGGACTCCGGACGCAGCCCCACCGCGTCTGACCCCGGCCCGCTCACCTTCGCGTTCCACGGCCTCCCACGACTATTCCCGAGCTTCCTACTTGGACCCCGGTAGTATTCTCTTTCCATCTCAAACCACCCTGCGCTCTGGAGCCAGGTAATCTTGACACCAGCCTGTGACCACGTCCCTCCCTTCCTCGAAGCCACTCGAGAGTGTCCACCACCTGTTCTGACCCGTGTGTCCAGCCTCAGCCCCCAACACCGGCCCTCGCTGCTCTGCGGACGTGTCCGGGCCTCCCGCGTGTCCCGCTCCTGCAGTGCCCGCCCTGCCGTTCCCTCTCCCTCAAAACACCCGCACAGATCCCTTTATTTCCTCACCACTAATTGAATACCCCTGATTTCTCCCCAAGATTCATTACCAAGAGGCAGTATGGCTCAGTGGGTAAAGCACGGCCTGGAATGAGGTAACCGATTAGCTACGTGACCTTGGGCAACTTTCTCAACCTATCTGAGCCTCGATTTCTCCAAAACATACAATGAGGATCCTTCTGGCTCATATCTAGAAGATGGTTGAAACACTTAAATTACTTCATACGTATGAAACGCATGGAACAGTGCGTGGAACAGAGTAAGAGCTGCATGAGCAGGAGCCAGCCCCAGCGGGAGGAACAGGTGCCGAGCCCCGGGCTTGTTGCCGGGACACAGAAATGCATGGATCACGGCCCAGTAAGCGAGGGGGGCACGACCGCCAGGAATCACAACCCGGCGCCGAGGGCTGGAACACAGGCAGGTACAGAGGGCTGCGGAAAGGGCTGCGTGATGGAGCGGGTAAGGGCTCTGCGAAGAAATGACGCTTCGTTGCAAAATTCAAGAAGTGTAGCCCTTGGCACCTACTCCTTGTGGCGTCAGAACAAATAGGGCACAACACGCGGGACCGCAGGGAGGCCCAGGGGCTGGCACGTGATGCCTGTGAGCCGAAGGCACACACTCCACCGCTGAGCCCCCCAGGCGATGCCACAAACACGCAGAGAGGAAAACAGGCAGAGGCAAAGGAAGCAGAAAACCCACTTTGCCACGTTCTATCCCGAACCGTCAGCCACGGCCCAGATGCCGTGCCTGGTTTTGGGGCAGTTTGGCACTGCAGTGATTAAGACAATTCTCTGCTTTTCCCCATTCCCTGAGCATCCTCAAAATAAATCCCAAACCCCCTGAGCAAGTCGCTTCCTTGCTTCCTGAATGAGAGCACCGTGGCAGGGACGTGTCCTTCCTGCCCAGCTAGAGGTCACGCTCCACGGGTGCTTCCTCAGGGGACGCCTCCTCTGGGGGCAGAAAAGCAAGAAACAACCCAACGTGTGCAGACAGCTTCCGGGGTTCTCAGGGAGGGGGAGGCTGAGCGGGAAAGGACCAGCTTCCAGGCACCAACCGCAGCCAGGAACCCAGGCTTTACCGGGCCTTACCCTGAGATTAGGGGGCTCCCTTTAAGACATTAGGAGACAGTATCAGGCCAAGCTCAAGAGTGCTGGGTCATACGTGACTTCACCCAAGGAGCCGCTGTTGCCAACAGGGGGGAGATGCAAAGTATTTGGGATTCCTGGGAACTCTCTGTAGCAATGACCTACCCTCCGGACCAGAAAGGAAATCAGCTTTGAGGGAACACTCACTGGCCAAGGATGTCGACAGAACTGAGACAAGTCGCATAGTCCAGTGTCCACCCGAGGCCCCCACACAGCGACCCGCCCAACGGTCACTTCCCGAGGGGGCGCAGGAGGAAGGCCCGGGGCTGGGAGGCCCGTCCTGAGAGCGGCTGTGACCTGGGACGTGGGGTCTCCAGGATCCGGGGAGTGACGGCTGCAGCGGCATCCTGGGGGCCCCGTGGGTTCACCCTCCTGCCTCTACTCCCCACGGCCGAGCCGTCGAAGCCTCCAGAAGCCTGCGCTCCAGCGATGCCCCGGAGCCCAGCGATGCCCCGGAGCCGCGGACACAGGACGCTGCAATGAGAGGCCGGGAGGGAGGGACCGTGGGGCTGCTGGGAGGGCGCAGGCCTCCGGGTGGGGAGCACAGCAGGGAGGGCGCAGGCCATGGGGTCACGGGGAGCACAGCAGGGAGGGCGCAGGCCGTGGGGTCACGGGGAGCACAGCAGGGAGGGCGCAGGCCGTGGGGTCACGGGGAGCACAGCAGGGACGGCGCAGGGCCTTGGAAGCCGCTTCCCAGCACCAACCGCAAGTGGCCGCAGCCCCTTTGCTTCTGTTCCTACAGGCGGAGCCCTGCCAAGTGCCATCAGGTTCCCACTGGACTTCTCTGTAACGTGATTGCTAAGCCCCAGCCAAGGGCAAATTGGCTTGGGGACATATTGGATACAGGGAGGGGCAGAGTCACCGAAGCCCCGGAGGGCGGGTGCCCGGCCTGCGCTCTCCCGCTGTCCTCAGGTCCCGTCTAGTCTCCCTTCCGCGCCAGCTCTTCCCAGTTTCCAGCCTTTGTTGCCGTCACTGCTCGGGGCCCATTTCCGCTTCATGGTCTCCATGTCTCCTCGCCCTTTCCTGCTACCTGGAGCATGATCCAGAAGGTTCTCTCCTTTGCTACAGCCAGTGGCTTGTGGGGAAGAGGGAGGGGGCAATGAGACACTCTCAGGGTGACGGGTACTTACTGTCGCATCAGCCACTCGGAGCTATTTCCATCTTTTAATGATCGATAGGTCCCTACGAGGGTTTCCCAGCTTGAGAGCAAGAGAAGCAGCCCCTGACGTGCAGGAACTGCCTGGTTCCGTCGCCAGGCCAGGGTTGCTAGGAGCACCCCCCCCCACCCCGCACACACAGCAAGGTCTTGCGGACTGTGAACGGTTCCACGGAAAACCAGAACCAGACGGGGCCACCCTGCCCGTGGGAGGCCAAAGCAAAACCAAGACAGCCCATGAGCGTGTCAGAGAACACACAGAGATGTGAACGTCATCCGAGGCACAAACGCAACCCAGCAGCCCCACTGCACAACTAGCCCTCCCTCCTCGCCCAGGTTACGTCCCCGAGTGCACTCCAGGAACTCCAGCATTATCTTCCCTTTCAGCCAACACAAGGGAAAAGGCTTAAAGCCAACAGAAAACCTAGGAGCGGCCCTGCACCCCGTGGTGCCCGGCTGCCCCCCGAGGCCCGGCTGGATGCCCCGCAGCGAGGCAGCTGGAGAGTCGAGAGAAGAGCTTGGCATCCGCTCTGTGGTCGTTAAAGGGGCTACGGTTATGGGGAGAACTGAGCCACTATGACCAACAAACCTCAAATTCCGGGGACTCGGGGGCGTAAAGGTTGCTTTCTCTGCCCAGGGACATTGCAGCGTGGGTGCTCCTGGTGAGCTCCCCTCCCCACGATGACTTCCTTCCCTGGCTCGCACCCCGACCACCAGTGAGAAGACCTGACATCCTGCTGCTCGGCCGCAGCCCGGCCCACTGAGTTAGCATCTGGGGGGCAGCTGGGGTTCTTAGAGCTTTCCAGATGCTTCCCCCGAACCGCAAGGCTGAAGCCACTTCCCCAGAGCTCCCGAGTCCCCCGTGGCCAGCCGTGAAGGCACTTGGGCCCCCTAGAGCCCGGCACCTGTCTGCCCACGCGGCACCCCCGGGGACCTGCCCCACAGCCCCTCGTGTCTGCAGGGGCCGGAAACGCATCCCCACCTGGCACGTCTCCACCCAGCGACATTCCCGCACCAGGAAGGAGGCAGGGGCCATCCGATGGTCAGCTGTGCTCCATCGGGTGGTGGCATGTGCGAGGGGCTCACAGGAGGAGAAGGAGAAGGGGAGAAGGAAGAGGGGAGGAGGGAGAGGGGACGAGGGGAGGAGGGGAGGGCCTGCGAGGAGCGCCCGGAGCAGGGGTGCGGCTGCCCAGTCCCCCAGCCCTGCTGCACCTGCAGCCGCGCTCCCGCGTCCTCCCCCCCACCCAGGCTCCCTGCCCTCCTCCCTCCACCCCCCCCACAGGGGTTTTGTGTGGGGTTTGGGCTTCACTTCTGTGGTTTTCTGGAGGCAGACGGTCCGCAAGCAAGCCGCTGTGCCTGACGTGATACTCAGGGGGAGGCGAGCTGGGGCCAGAGCACAGTAGGAGCCGAGGGTTGCCCTGGAGAAGAGGGATTCGGCCGCAGAGCCCGCACGGGAGGGCAGGGTGGGCAGGCAACAAGCGTCAGAGCCTGGAGCACCCCGACACCGACCTCGGGCCTGCAACCTCCAGGGTGCTGTTGGGGCAGCCCGGGAAGGCCCACAGCCCCGGAGACCAAGGATGGCCACCACGCATCCGGGCGGCCCGACTCAGCTCACCCTGGGCTCCAGGCCGTCCCCTGGCCCTGAGGGCCTTTTTCATTCAAACACTCCTCAGTCTTCCTCCTTTTAGCATCTGCTGGACCCCGGAGCTGTAAAAGCGATGCCAGGCCGCGGTCAGCGTCCTCCCCAAGCCTCACGCACACTCGTGTCAGGGAAAACTCGATCTTCACGCGTCCTTCCGGCGAGTGCGGTGCCCACTGCCCCCGGCTACGGCCCGGCGACAAAACCCATTGGGGCCCCGCGGGATTTACCTCTGTTCCTACCGGGACCTGACGCTTTATTCCTTAAACTACTCCCCGGAACACATTTCTAAATCATTGCTTTCCACCCCAGTCGGGCCTGGTTTTCATTGCTGAGTTTCAGCTGGAATGGCTTTCATAATGAATTCCTTCTTTTTTTTCTACGTTAAAACCTCCGCCTCCTGAACGTTTAAAAGGGAAATTCAGGCCCTTTTTTTTCGTCAGGCCGTTTATCACAGCTCACAAGTCCTCAAATCCATTTCCTTTGGAAAAGGTTTGTCTTTCTATGACAGGCGTATAAAAAGGCTTTATTACGTGTTCTCTGGGCATCGGAGCTGCTCCGCCCGGAGATAAAAGGGAATTCATTTTCTGGATTTTCCCTGAATGTCAGCACCATCGTTCCCCTTCCGTCATCGGAGCTCTTCCCCCGGAAGGAGCAGGAGGGAGGGAGGCTTGGAGTCAATACACAGCATCGAGCCCCATTACTGACGAACAGGAATATCAAAAAACCCCAAACAACATCTGAGTTCACAGGAAAGAGGCCGTGAGGACAGAGACGGCCTCTACGGGGTCTAACAGCGGGCGAGCCCAGGGGTCCCCGCCAGCTCCATCACCCTAGTGGTGAGCTGTGCCTCAATTTCCCCTTCTGCAAGATGGGAATGAACAGAACCGACCTCATAGAGTTGTTAAGAAAGTACGTGAATAAAGCATGGAAGAGACGGAGAGCGATTCCTGGCATGTAGTAGGTGCTCAATAAATGCTGCTGTTGCTTCCTGTGCCTCCCACTGCTAGGAGACGAGGTGGTGCAGCAGTTAGCAGCAAAGGCCGAGGCTGGGTATGTAATCCCATCTCCACTAACCATCGGCAAGGTATCGAACGGCTCTGTCCCTCGGTCGTCTCACCTCCAAGATGGGGAGAACAGTGACCTGGCCCCAGGGGTGTTCAAAGGCTACGGGGGATAATCCTGGGAAGCGCTGAGCTCCCAGGAGCCGACACACGGTGTGCACGTTCACTACCCCGCTCTTCCTGCTGCCCCACATCTGTAAGGAGACAGGAGCTCCCTCGAGAGCTTTGAACGATCTGCCATCAACCGACACGGGTGCCAGCATCCTGGAGCGCGTCGCTCCGTGTGGGCACCTGCCCCTTCCTACCAGTCAGAGGTTGGCCTGCCAGTCCCAGTGAGGACGAGAGGCACAGTCACTCTTTGCAGCTGCACGGCGGGCCCT
This sequence comes from Nyctereutes procyonoides, assembly GCF_905146905.1. Classification (NCBI taxonomy): domain Eukaryota; kingdom Metazoa; phylum Chordata; class Mammalia; order Carnivora; family Canidae; genus Nyctereutes; species Nyctereutes procyonoides. The sequence goes on from NW_026575137.1 coordinate 12,593,149, forward strand.
GCTCCGCCCCAGGCAGAGGCCGCTGTCCGGGGGAGACGCCACTCTCTGGGGTCTCGAGAACCCTTCAGGGAGGAGGAGGGCCTTGAAAGCAGGTCCTGGGGGCTCCTAGGGGCTCCGGGGTGGAGCGTCTGCCTTCGGCTCGGGTCGTGACCCCGGGGTCCCGGGATCGAGCCCCACATCGGGGTACCCGCAGGAGCCTGCCTCTCCCTCTGCCGCTCCCCCTGCACATGCTCTCGCTCTCTTAAATAAATAAATAAATAAATAAATAAATAAATAAATAAATAAATAAATAAATCTGTTTTACAAAGCATTTGACGAGATGAGCCTTGGGTGTTACACTATAGGTTGGCAAATCGAACCCCAATAAAAAATATACAAAAAAATAATAATATAAATAATAAATGGAACAAAGCTGTTGGCCAGGCGAGCAGGCCTCCCTCCGACAGCCGACAGCCGGCTCAGAGGGGAGCAAAGGCAGAAGGGGCCAGGACTAAATCCCATGCGTCCGGTCAGCCTCCCCTCGTCCCGCCCGCCCCTCCGTGAGCTCCTTCCTAAAACCAGCCAAAGTACGCACTTGCCTGCGACAATGCCGTGCCTGTGGGCACCCCGCTGGGCGGCAAGGCACGGGCTCCTGGCTGGTGGGGTCCACCCCCCCCCCCCGCAGGCCGTCAAGTCGCACCGGGGCGGCAGCCTCTCATTCTGCGCAGGCCTCTCTGCTCGGCTTCCTTGTGACCGCAGCCCTTCGTGGTCCCTCATCAGTCGTGCTGAGCACCTGCTGCACGCCAGGCTCCGGAGATCCAAGAGGGCCCGTCCCAACCCCAGGGCATGCTGTGCTGGTAAACAACCCTCCCAGCGTCACAGCCCGCACTTTGCAGCCTTTGCCCAGATTCCGTGATGCATAAGGTATTGTCACCACAGTCGATCCAAGCTGTAGACGACGGGCCCTGTCCATCAGCTCCGGCCCCCTTGACGGTCAGCAATCTCCCTTCTGGTACCAGCGGGTCCAGGACCACCCCGGGACCTCACAGCTGAGCCAGGGAGACAAGCCGCCCCTCGGAATACGTGGGCAGCCACGGGGAGCAGAGGCAGACTCGACCCGCAGAGTCTGGTCAAGGGAAGCGGAAAAGAAAGATCACGAACTTCAGCCACCGGAGGAGGAGGGAGCTTAAGGTTTTCAGTGTCCCACCAGATCCTAACTAAGCACAGACTGCTTTCGTTTTTTCTTTTTTTTTCTTTCTTTTTTTTTTTTTTTTTTTTTTTGCTTTTGTTTTTTCTGTATCTCCCTGGTCACGTCTTTCAGCGGACTCCCCCGCGTATGACATTCGTATACATCGCAGCGATTAACTTGAGATTTTGAAGCAGAGGAAATTCGTAGAAGTCAACGCTCGCCTCCTTTTCCTGGTGGCCATCCAAGTGGTTTCCAGATTTCACAAAAAGAAACCTTGCCGTTGCTAACTGCGCCCTGAAAACTCATTTTATTATTTTGACTTCGGTTTTAATTAACTGTACATATGGCTGCTTGCTCATTAGGGTCAGATGGCCCAGCTGGGGATGGATCTTCCTGACATCTGGGCTGCGTTAGCGTGTGCCTTTGGGATTTGGGTCTCTGACAAGAGTTCGTGAAGGAGAAATTCGGGAAAGGTTACAAACTCAGGTGCCAAAAGCAACTGCATTGGCTCCTCCACAGTGAGAGCAAAGGAACAAAGAACCATAGAGGAAGGGTCCAAGGGAACAAACCAACTTGCCGTGAAGCAGAGTTTGATCAAGGACCGGTCAAGCCCCCTGGGGTGCCGGATGGGGGCTGACGCATCTGCTGGTTTGAAGAGTTGGCAATTTCCAAAATAAGAATTCAATGACACGCCACCAAGTCCAAGAGCAGCAAATGCCAGTGGCCTGGAAAATACCACTGCCCAGAGATGCAAGTTTTGTTTGTGTTACTGCTGACTCTCGTGTTTTTAATGCAAAGCCCAAAAATCACTTAGTGGAAAAAAACAGTTTTGTGACCCTGGTGGGCCCCACGCTCTTGCCGCCTTCCAAAGAGCCTTCCCTCCTGGAAGGTGTACGTCTACCTGTATTTGTTCAGAGTGTATGTCAAGTCAGTTTGTTGTTGTTCAGTTATTTGATCAGGTCAGTTGAGGGGGAAAACCCACCAATCCACTATTGGTCTTGAGCATGTAAACAACGTGGTTGAGTCACCACGTTTCCAGCGTGGCTAAAGCATCTGGAATGAAGGCACCACTCCAGAACATACGTAAGAAAGGAGAAAACGGGAAAATAACGTGATTCGCAAAAGCCTCTAGCATCCCAAAACATCGATTATAAAACACCAATCAAGTTCTCTTTGGTTCCATCACGGAAAATGAATAATTCTTTACCAGTGGCTCCCAAACCCAGCCCTTCCCTTTCAATAAAAATCTTTGCATGAACTCCCTTAAATTCAAATTTTCTAAGACATAAATATATCATCAGATTGCTCCGCGGGCCCCACAGACGTATCCTTAGTAGCAAGAGACAGTGCAACGAACATCACATTTACAATAAGTTTGAGCGAAAAAGTCAGTGGCATAGAGACCCCATAAAACACCAAAAATCTCCCTGAATTCATTAGCACATACTCTACTAAGTAGCAAGGTTAATAACACGCATCGGATCATATTTATCACTTGCATCCTAGTTACTTCCAAAAATACTTGAAATGGTAAAGACAACACACACATACACTTTTCAATCATTAAAGGTAAAATATCAAAAACATTTACTTGGGAGGAGGAAGATTATTACACCAGCAACCAAGGTTAAAGCAAGTCACGGTAACTGAGTCCCAAATTTTGCTTGATTTTTCTAGTAGCAAACAGAAAATTTGGTGAATTATATAATCGTCACTCATTAAAAGAGATATAAAATTTTTCCCCTGGTGCTAAAATCTAAGAGGAAGTAGTCACATGAGGCTCAGGTAAGGACCATATAATAAGAAGCGACTCTTCAAACAATTTCAAGGACGGGAGTATGTCCCTCATGAGCGCGTTTCCCGTATTTGACCCCAAGGTCTAGTGCTGGGCCGGGACCCCGCTCAGGCCTGTGCCCGGAGCAGGAAGCCGCCGCTGCCCCGGTAGCTGGGTCTCTCCTGCTGCATCTGATGCACAGAGAGTCTGGAGAACCGAGGGCACTGGCTGCTCCCGAGGTGTGTTAGGGCCCCCCTGTTGAGTGCAACCTCGTAGCCCAGACGCAGCCGTGGAGGGTGGCAGGTCTACACCCTCTGGGCCCCAAGTCAGGCCGAAGCTGTCAGCAGCGGGAGCATGGGGAGCACGACGCCGGGTGGCCTGAGGCTCCAGGAGCAGAGCCAAGGACCCCGGCCTGGTCCCTGCCCTGCCCTGCAGGGGGGCCAAGGCACACATTCAGAGCTCAGAGCTCGAGGGTCCATACCGCCTGACTCCGTCAATGGGCTCGGAGTGTGTCTGCGGCTTCCCAGGTGTGTGCAGCCTTAAATGGTGACTCCCTGCAGGTGACATTCTAGGTCCCTGCCCCTTCACCCAGGAGGGTGAATTAAAGGGCACTGCTGCTTCATCTATGGAAAGAAATGCAGCTTCCGGAGCAGGTTGGCGCCAGAACTCCCGGTCCTCGAGCAGCTCTGCCCGCTGGCCCCAACACATTGAGGTCACCTGAAGCCCCCGAGCTCTAACGTGAAGGATAAAACAAACAACTTGGGCCCCAGAGAAATATTTAAGAGCAAGCATTTCTAGGGCTCCTTCTTGGGAGGCGGGAGGGGGCCTGCACACCCCCCTTGGGTACATGTCTGACTTCTGCAGCCCTGCTCCCTGGCCGGGCCCAGCGGGGATGGATAGGGCGATGAATTCATCCTAGACATCTCTGGGATAGTCCATTGAAATGCTGAAAATCGTCAGCTCAGAACATCAATTTTGATTTGGAAGAACCAACAGAAGATAAAAAGAAAAAGATGCAAGTAATTAATGACGTTTTCTGGGAACAGGCAGCTGGGTGTGAGTCTGGCCCCCAGGTCTGCTGGACGGTGGAGCTTTCTAGGTCCTGTGCCTTTGTTTCCTCACTTGTGAAACACGGTGAGCAGAGCACCTCCCTGGAGGTCACGGGTCTTACATGAAGTGGCCAGGGCGACCAGGGAGCACCCAGGTGCAGGGCTCGTTGCCGTCCCTCCTCTGGGCGCCACGCTCCTCACCTTCCAGTCACTTTGTTCTCAGACGCGACACTTAGGCATCGTCTTTGGGAAAAGGTGCTCTGGGAAGGGGGTGCCACTGACACGGTGACATGAGGCTATCTGGGTGCCAACTGCACAGCAGTGAAAGGCTCAGGTTCCAAGAGGTTGGTCAAGGTTGAAAAGCCATTTTGTGACAGCCAGGCTCCAAATGCCCAACCAAACATCCTGCAGACGGGGCAAGAACATCTGTTCTAAAAACACAAATGAAAACACTAATAAACCCATTTGAAAACGGCCTTCTGTTCCTTTGTTCTTTGCACACTCACTACTACGGGGCTGGTGCCCGGTGAGCTGGCTTCCGGGGAACGTCTCTAACTTCCCAGTGAAGTCCACCGTGAGCCCAGAGCAGAGGCCGTCGGGCGTCCGAGCCGCCGATGGGGCGGCAGGTGCCGGGATCCCCGGGGCAGCAGGTGCGCCGAGCGTCCAGGCTGCCCCGGGCCGCGTGGCCAGCCAAGTGCCAGGACTAAGGATCCTTGGGCAGAACCCCGAGCGAAGCCCCTGGGGGCCTGTGGAAGCACCCCAGGCCTCACCCGCAGGCGGGGTAATGCGGGGGCCAGTGCTTAACCCACTGCTCGGTTTCCTAGGGTTGAGGCCCTGTTGCCCACATGTCCATGCCGCTTGTCAGCTACGTTGGGCCTCGGCGTCTCCTGTCCACCTCCCCTCCCCATTTTCCCGCTGACACACCCCTGCACCTCCCAGGTCAACCGCTTGTCCTCGAATCCCTGTCTTGGGGTCTGTCTCAGGGGAAGCCAAGCAAAGGCGGCCTCTCTTCCTTAGGAAGAAATCTAAACTGTCTGGAGAGCAGCTAAGCCCCAGTGTTTCTCCCTTCTGCATGCGGATTTGCCAAACTGTAGAGACGCCGGTCCAGGACCGCAGCCCAGGCACGGGAAGCCTCCAGTGGGTGGGTGATGAAACCCCAGGGCCGCCCCGCAGGAGGCAGCCTCCCTGTCTGTGGGCACTGCCAGGAGGGGAGGGAGGAAGGAGGTCGTGCTCACCCCTCGGTGCCCCCTCCAGCCCCGCTGGCCACATGGCCTCCACCCAAGCAGCAGAGCTCCCAGGATGAGCACGGCCCGCAGTTAGGTCCTCGCTCTCCCCGAATTTCAGTAGGAACGCAGTTTTATTTTTAACTGTGCAGAATGGCATTGCCATGGTAACATAATGAACTCCAAGAGCAATTTGATTGATTGATGATGTGCTGGCGAAGGAGGATTGACATGAAAGGCAGGGGAAAAAAATCATCCAGCTTTATGACCCGGGGCTGCCTTTATAGATCCCCGGTACTAGACGCTAAGAGTAAATGATAATCTACTTATCCCTGTGCAAAGGGAAACACGGATTTTTCTTACTCTGGTCCCCAAAGCAAAGTGATAAAGAAAGAAGCTGGTGAGTTGACCCTCAGAGAAGTGAGCTGCTCTCATTAATGTAGGGGACCGGGGACCAACGCAGCTGAAGGCACATGGTATTTGCCAGGCCGGCGCAGCAGCGGCCGGGTGCCCACCAGCAGGTACCCGGGGAGCCCTCCACCCCTCCCGGACCCTCACGCATGTCCCGTCGAACCATCCTCTCCTTGACTCTTGCCTTAGTGGAGGGGGTAACACATTTGAAATAATCCTGTAAGTATTTTCCCTCCTAAAGAAATTCCACGCCTTTCCTTCCAGCCCAGACACCATCCGGGGCCCAGGGAAGGGAAAGGAGACGGCCAGCAGGGAAGGAGGAGGACAGGACCCAGGAGCCATTCCCATCGGACACGGAAGGGACAGTGGCAAGCTTTTCCTGGTAGTGGGGGAGAAAGTTCTAGAGCAGCAATTCTCAGAATGGTCTGGATCTTCCTGTGGGCCCTCGAGATCCTTCCCGGGGGCCACGGTCAAGGCTAGCTTCATGGGGCGCCCGGGTGGCTCAGTCCATGAAGTGTCTGGCTCCTGGTTTCAGCTCAAGTCGTGATCCCAGGGCCGTGAGATCGAGCCCCACGTCATGCTCCATGCTCAGCGCAGAGTCTGCTTGAGATTCTCTCTCTCCCTCTCCACCCCCACTCCTCCTCTTGCTCATACTCACAATCTCTAAAATAAATAAATATTTTCTTTTTTAAAAAAAAAAGCTATTTTCATGATCCTGCTAAGACACTGCCAGTCTTTTTCACTCTTACTCTGTCACAAAGGTACAGTCGTTTTCCAGAGGCTACATAACATACAGAATCACAATAGTTTGAAGCCAAAGTACACGCCCTCTGTTAGGTGTATGCTTCTATACATGCATCTTTGACGAAGCCAGATACTGAAGAAATTTGAAAAAAAAAATTAAAATTGCCTTTCTTACTAATTTCTTTTGGAAAATATGTTTCCCATTTTTAAATGTCATTTGCGTTCATCTGTAGCTTGTTTAGTTTAATGTTATTTTTAAATGGAGCAATGACATTTTTAAATTTCTAGTACAGGGCATATCAGTTGATACAAATCTTCCTCGACTTTCAATATAGTTATGTCCCAATAAGCCCATTGAAAGTTGAAAATGTCATACATCAAACGTGTTGAGTACACCTAACCTGCTGAACGTCACAGCCTGGGAAGAGAACAGAGGAGAAGCCGGAAGAAACTCTCTAGGAAGATTGTACTTTAAGTCAATTATATGTTAATTAAGGACTGTTTTATTTATGCTGCAGAGACCAAGTTTCTAGATTTGGGCAAAAAAAAGTTTTTTTAAGATTTTATATATCGGGACCCCTGGATGGCTCAGCAGTGGAGCATCTGCCTTCGGCCCAGGCCGTGATCCCGGGGTCCCAGGATCAAGTCCCACGTTGGGCTCCCTGCATGGAGCCTGCTTCTCCCTCTGCCTGTGTCTCTCCCTCTCTCTGTGTCTCATGAGATCAAGACTTGAGCCGAAGGCAGACGCCCAACTGCTGAGCCACCCAGGTGCCTCACTTTGGGCAAATTCAAACTGTTTTTTTTTTTTTCCACATCATTTGAAATTGTTGTTCTCAGCAACATGAGATCAACCGGGGGTGGGGGGTGTTTATATTTTGACTCCGGCTAGATGTTTTTTTTTTCTCTATTCCTTTCCTATTAAAAACACACACACACACACACCTTTCCCTTTACCAATGTTTTCCTCCCACTTTTTCCTTCTCCATCCCTCCCCACTCTTCCTCTGCCTCCTTCTCCCTCGTCCATCACTTTTTTTCCTTGCTCTCTGCCCTGAGTTGCTGGTAATCCAAACCCACTGACCCAGCAGAATTAGCAGCTGTTTCCTTACTGTGGGCATACTACAGTTCCCCGGGACCTTTGCACGGAGGATTTCATGTCCTCCTCATAGTGACCTCTTCAAGGTGATGCTTGCTAGTTTACTGCTGCTCAGAGTAATTAGAAAATTTGCCCAAGACACGCAACTGGTTCTGTGTCAGGGCCAGGATTCTAATAGGTGTGGTGCACTTTGGATTCTTTGGTCCATGGGGTATCTGTGGGTCACCAGAGACCTCCCTGGTGATCTCCCACAGGAGCTCCTTAATTTGTGTGATGCTCCCTCCAACCAGCCGCTCATGACCACCTTCAGCAGGCCACTCCAAAGATCCTGTCGTCCGGGATCCTGACACCCCTCCAGGTGACCCTCTTAAGCAGAGTCTCTAAAATCTCTCCAGGCTGTGGTCTACCCGGGCTCTGTTGGAAATACACATCCTTGCCCTACAAACTCATCATGCAGGCCACCCCCTGGGCTGCCACTTTTCTTTGCTCTGTCATCGGATCAGCTGGCCCCGAGTCTTCTGGCCTTTAGTTTTTCTTGTGTGTGTCCAGCACCGGCCTCTGAATCCCATAGTCTCCAGAGCTGTCATGCCGCCCCCCAAGTCTTCCCTTCTACAAAAGCAATATCATCAGTTACTTTAATAATTCTTACAAGATGTGCTTTCAAGGCTGCATCAGTGAGCTATTGCTGTGTAACAAAGTCAATAGTTTAAGAAACAGCCCTTTTCTATAGCTCACGGGTCTACAGGTCGGCTGGGTCACTCACTTATCTGGGCTTAGCTAATCTGAGCTGAGCTTATATATATATATATATATATATATATATATATATATATATATATATATAGGCAGCCAAGTGTCAGGTTAGCGTGGGGCTGGTTGGTCTGATATTCTCCTCTTCGGGGGGGAAGGGAGCAGTTGGCTTTCTCAGCGTTGAGCAGAATGGCCTGAGTTCACTTGCGTGTCAGAGGCATGATTCTAAGAAAAAGCATGAAAATGTCCAGGGGCTCATGAAGTCTAGGCTCAGAGCAGTTTCTACACAGGCCAAAGCAAATCCCAAGGCTTGACGCAAGGCATGGAGACATAGACTCGACCTCTCGATAGGAGGAGCCGCGTGGTCAAATTGCAAAAAGGATGGAAACGGGGAAGAGGTTGAAAGAGATTGAGAACGTTTTTGTGATTAATCTGTCATACAGGCAATTTTCTGTACTGGTCTTTACTACGAGCTCTGGTTCATGTGGGTCTCACTTAGTCCCGTTTCTGTTAGTCTAGACTAAGATGGACATTAATGTGTAAAGGAAGCCACACAGAAGTTCTGACTAGCACCGATGTTAGTGTTGACTCGTTTCCTTGCCCCATCTCCTGGTACTGCTAAATCACCTGAACCCATGTAGCAGATTCCTGGACTCCCAGTTCAAACCTTTGCATATAAAACAGAGGAAAAACAAGCTTTCTTCCTCTACCCTCTTAGATTCAGTAGCTGGGGACTGCAAAGTAATAAAAGGCAGATTTAATAGGAGAAAAGGAATATGTATTTCTTAATGTTGATTTTTTTTAATGTTACATGCATGGGAGGTTCATAGAACAGAAGTGAAAATCCTCAAAACGTAATTAGACTCAGAAGCTTATATACAATTTTAACAAAGGTTGAAGAGTTGCAGAAAAGTGAGTAGGCAAAGGGCTCCTAGGGGTGGTAAATTATGGAAAGGTAAATAAATACATGGGAAACAGTGATATTAAAAGGTTTTTTAGTAAGGTTTGTTATGCAGACTTGAGTCGGTGTCCTCTCCACGGAGAATTTTCTAGAGTAATTAAGAATGATTCTCCTCTTTCTAATACAGGAGAGGGGGACTGTTTTTACAAATGGGATTTTATGTTACCTTTATGAAAGGTATTTTTAGGGATCCCTGGGTGGTGCAGTGGTTGAGCGCCTGCCTTCGGCCCAGGGCATGATCCTGGAGACCCGGGATTGAGTCCCGCGTTGGGCTCCCTGCATGGAGCCTGCTTCTCCCTCTGCCTATGTCTCTGCCTCTCTCACTTTCTGTGTCTATCATGAAAAAATAAATAAAATCTTAAAACAAAAAAAGTACTTTTAGACTGAAATGGAGAGGGCAGAGAGTTCCTCCTGAGTCTGATGTTTCTTAATTGCTTTCAGCTCTAAATATCCTTTATGTCAAAGTGGCATGTCCTGGGGTGGATATTCTGATCCCCTTCACATATACCCCTGCTAAATTTCATCTTGCCAATTTAAGCTCCTGTCTTTGTCCCCTGGAATCCTTCAGATTTCTTGGTCGAGAAGCCTGAAAATGTCATCCAGGCTATTTCCTGCCAGAAAGTCCAGAAGATCGGGGTCTGATCAAACCTGAAAATTCTGGCTCAACTCAGCAGCTCCGTTCACACGTATGAGACCCTCTGACGCAGGGCAGCTCAAAGAGGAAGGAGAATCCACAGCAACGGGCTCTGCAACTGGTGGTGAGAGAATTCTAGTCCCTGTAGAAAGACCCTCCTTATCCAGAGCAAGCCTCTACGACCAAATCCAGATGTGTGGGGAGGTCCATCCAGCAGGCCCTGTGGACACAGCCTGAGACGATTCACAAGGCCATGCCAGAGGAAAGAAAGGAAATCAAAGAGTAGGGACAGTGAAGAAATAAATCAAAAGGAAGAAATCAGAAAAAGAAGGAGAAATTAGCCCGTGGTAAAACTTATTTTTGTGAAGGGGAAAAATAGGTTGGGTTATGAGACCATGGAAAGGAGTGAGAGTATCTCCAGTGCATTTCCGGCCCATCTGTTAGGGCCGAAGGCTATTGCGCATTTGGCGACTACTCCAGGGGGCCCTCCTAACTGCAGCCCCAGCAGGTGGACACGTAAGGGTAAGGCTATGGGACCAATTGGGCGGATGGGCCGGATCAGGAGGCCTCTAGGAGCCACTCCCACCTCTCCTCTAAGGAAACCGGTCACTAGTCCAGCCCCACAAGAGCGCATCCTAAAGACCAAAGGTCAAGACCACATGAAACTGAAATGGCCTCTCATGGGGAGACCAGTAGGGATCACAGCTGCCGGCGTGGATCGTAGGGGCCCCTGGTGGACGAAGATCCACGCGGCCTGCACAGATTGGCCCTGTTGTGCACCCGGCCCGGCGCTGACCTGAGGGCTGAAGGGCCACTGCCGGTCTCCGGGCCACAGGGCCCTGCTGGCCTCCGTGGGCCTCGGACTGGAGAAGACGCATGCTCTGCGCAGGCTGAGCGATCTCGGGGAAAGAGCTGGAAGGACGAGAGGCCGCTCGGGACGCCTGCAGAGTTCTGCACTCGCAGCCCGGAGGCCGAGGGGAGCGCGCTGCCAGGAGCCGGGTGTCCCCATCCTGTGACAGCCGCCAGCCACCGACTGCGGGCAAGGGCCACCGAGCAACTGCCGCCCCAGGGTCCTGGAGGCCGGAGGTCAGCTCCATCGGGGGCTGCCGCCCAGACACCAAGTACAATTCGTCCTCGACTGCTCGCTTCCGGGGCTGCTGCAAACCCTCGGCAGCGTACGGCCACAACAGACGTGGAGAAGGCTCACAGGTTAGTAAGCCAAGGGGGAAAACCTCTCTAACGATGAAGCATCCACATAAAATGCCTTGAACAGCAGCGTGCACAGGGGTGCGCCCACGTGGTTGGGCCGCGCCGAAGATAGGAAGCTGGACGGAGCATCACTTTCACTCCAGCAATATGAAAAACTTGGATAAACTGAAAAAATCATAGTATGTTTTGAACCCATCGGAGAGCCAAGGCCTCAGCGCAGCCAAGGAGCATGAAATCCAAGGGAAGGAAGCCCGTCCAAGGAGACGGCCTGTGAGCCTTGGCTCCCCTGGAGCTCTCGGCATGGGGCAGGCCAGCCTCCAGACGAACGGATCGAAATCCAGCTAACAGCCGTTTGCTCTCTTCCAGTTTTATCGAGACGTAATTGCCACACAGCACTGCGTAAGTTTAAGGTATCCATCAAGACGACTAGGCATTACAGTACATGTAAATATTTGAAAGTTGCTAAGAGAGTAGATCCTAAAAGTTCTCACCACAAGGGGGAAAAAAAGTGTGGATGTTAACTTATTGGGGCAAAATCTTTAACAAGTTGCTAACAGCCAAAATGTGGGCTTCCCTGAATGTGTGGACTCCTGGGAAGCCACAGCCTCACAGGGAGCCTCTCTCACTGGCTGGCTCCTCTCTGCAAATGCCCACCTCGTGGCGGAAGACCAAGAGGATGTAGGGACAGACCTGAAACCAGCGCGGCAGTTCTCCCAACAGACAGTTTTCTACAGCTTTGACTCTTAAAATAATAGTAAGGCATCACATACATTTCATATATCTTATTTTTTTTATAAATTTATTTTTTATAAATTTATTTTTCATTGGTGTTCAATTTGCCAACATATAGAATAACACCCAGTGCTCATCCCATCAAGTGCCCCCTTCAGTGCTCGTCACCCAGTCACCCCCACCCCCCCCTGCCCACCTCCCCTTCCCTCACCCCTAGTTCGTTTCCCAGAGTTAGGAGTCTCTCATGTTCCGTCTCCCACCCTGATATTTTATTTATTTATTCATGAGAAACACACAGAGACAGAGACACAGGCAGAGGGAGAAGCAGGCTCCCTGCAGGGAGCCTGATGCGGGATCAGGACCTGAGCTGAAGGCAGCCGCTCAACTACTGAGCCCCCAGGCATCCTCTCTCCCAAATTAAAGAAATAACTAAAACTAAGTGAGATGTGGCGGGGAGGGAATCCAAGATAGAACACAAAAAGTGAGAAAATGGCTCTCGCTGTATTACAAATAAATAACCACATGGCAAGGGGTAGAGAAGACAAGAACCAACCTGAGTAAGTATGGAAAACAGCATCTTGACCGTACACCATACAGCCAAAGAGAAAAGAAATGACGCCAAATGCTGAGACCTGGTTGTCAAATGTATTTCTCCCAAAGGTGTGGGTTAGCGGTTCTGAAGCTCATCATGCATGAACTAGAAGTGAATAACTAGGTTCCATACCAAAGGTCAGGAAAGCCAGACTTCTTACCATGACAGAAAGAAGTTACAAGGAGAAAGGCTAAAATGAACACTCTGGTGTTGGATTGGGATCAGAGGTATCAAGATAAACTCACTGTTTTTAATGTCTCTATGGATAGTTCCAGAAATAGAGCTGTGTGAGGATGCATGCGCTACAGCACACACCTGTGTTCTCTAGCCCAGGCTCCTGGGAGGGCAGAGAAGAAAGGACGTTGAGCAGCAAGCAGCTCACCTAGGGCCCAGATGTTTATTTTGAATGACCGTTTCTCCAATCCAAGGAACCTGGGTTCCTCGGAAGTGATTCTAGGACTTGGTCAGGGAAAGTACGTAAGATCAATATCTTGTGGGGGCAGATTAATGGGAATTGCTCAAGAACACATTGGGACTTGTCAAAAGAACACAAGAACTAGCCAAAAGGAACCCAAAGAGCTAAAGATGGAACAACTTGAGCAACAAAACAATGCCAGGATTAGATTTTAATTAGTAGAATAAAATAAATATAAAAAAAATAATAAATAAATAAATAAATATCCATGTGTCCATGCTGAAATAACTAAATAGGAAGTAGGGACACCTCTTCTCCTATAAAATAGAACCCCAATAAAAAATATACAAAAAATAATAATAAAATAGTATTCCATAAATGTTGAGAAGAGAGAAATGAAAAAAAAAATCCCTACTTGGTAAAAAACAAACAAACAAAAAACACAGTAAACCTGCTGTATCCATGATCCATTTACAAATGCTAAAATTACTGGGTGAAATTTGAAGGGAACAGGGATATTCTCATAGTCTCAAAATAGCTACTCAAGACATTTATTAACTGCAAGGGAAATACAATCTTAGAAGGAAAAAGCTCATCAGACACCACCTTAAGGTGGTCAAGGTTGGCAGGACCAGTAGTAGGATTTATTGACGTCACAAACCTCTTGATATGATGCACGGAGGATGCAATATCATATTTTTGGTACTTTTGACAAGAATGCACAACTTCATTCCTTTTTTTTTTTCCAAGATGTATTTATTCATGTGTGAGAGAGAAGGGGAAAAAGAGCACACACAGGGGGAGGAGCCATGGGAGAGACAAGCACATTCCATGCAGAGCATGGAGCCCAATGTGGGACTTGATCCCATGACTCTGAGAACGTGACCTGAGCCAAAAACCAAGAGTCTGACACCTAACCGACTGAACCTCGCGGGTGCCCCACAACTAATTGTAATTGTGAGAAATCATCAGGCAGGCCAAACAAAGGAACAGCCTACAGCACAACTGACCAAGAGCCAAGGTTCTGAAACACAAGGATAGTCTGAGGAACCGTCATGGTTCATGGGAGATGAAGAAAAAATAACCACAAAATGCAAAATGGGATTCTAAGTAGACTCCAGCACCAGAGAAAGGATATTAGCAGGAAAAGTAGAGAAACTCTAATAGGATCGAATAAGATCTTTGAAACAAAATATTTTTTTAAAAAAACAGAATCTGATGAAAAAGAAGGGCAAAATATTTGAACACTCCCTCGCTAAAATAAACTCATGAAAAGGTGTTCAATGTTACTCATCGTTAAGGAAACGCAAATTAAAACCACATTGAGATACACACATACTAGAGTAGCTAAAATAAAGAGATTAATAATGTCAGGTGCTAGTGAGGATGTGGAGACACGGCCTCTCATACATTTCTGGTGGGAAGACACATGGGTAATCAGGGCATCTGGGTGGCTCCGTCGGTTGAGGGGACAACTTTTGGTCTCAGCTCGGGTCTTGATCTTACAGGCATGTGTTTGAGCCCCACGTTGGGCTCCATTTCAGGTATGGAACCCACTTTTAAAAATAAAAATAAAAAACGTAGTCGTTTTGGAAAATAAAAGTGACGTATACATTTAGCATATGACCTAGGGATCCCACTCCTAGGTATTTACCAAAGAAAAATGTATGTTTGCACAAAAACCTATTTGCAAGTGCTTATAAAGGTCTTACTTGTAATAGTCCCAAACTGAAAGCAAACATAATGTCCTCATCCAGTGACCGAATGAATAAACCTTGGCACATCCACATCCAGGAGGTCCTGGGAATGGTTGTGAAAGCTGGTTCTTGGAGGATTTTTCAAAAAATGACAGGAATCAATTACACACACACACAGCTAGACCTCGGAGGATGAGAAAACGCGTGTCCTGGCAGTTCTCACTGAGTTACCCTTTCCGGGCCTTATGGGATCCATCCTTTATGGGTTCCCAGAAGTGTCTTCTCCCTTGACCGCCCTCCCTCTGCCCCATCTCTGCCTCCAGGTCTAGACTTCTCTCTTCCGACACCTGCAAGGTCAAGACCAAGGATCGTCAAGGTGCCTTCCCGGTCCCCCGTGGGACTCGGGGCAGGCTTCTCGGTTACCTCAGAATGGATCCAGAAGAGAGGCAAGTAATATTGTTCCTAGCATAACTTCATGCATTCAATTAGACATTTGTTGAGTACTGACTGTGTGCCAGGCAGTGGGGAAACCAAAAAAAATTAATAAAAAAATTATATCTGCTAAAACAGACAAGATTCTTGTCCTAATGAATAATGACAATAACTTTTAAAAAGAAAAAAAAAAAGACAGGAATCATCATGTTCCTTGAGAAATGTGAGGGCCTCAGGGGAAGGAGATAAATTGAATGGTTGCTTGCTCTTTCTTCAAATATGATGCCTGCTTATCTCCTTAGGACTCTTTTAATTTTTATTTTTGAGATTTCCAAGGTTCTTTCCAATTTTTAATTTTCTTTAAATAACCCATAGAGGATTCTCTCAGATTACAAACCATATCGGATATGTTGAAGAATTTCTCTAATTTCTGGAAGGTATAAATAAGTTTTAATGATGACACCTCCCAGTTGGTAGGATTGGAAGATGTGAGGTAGAAAGATTCATTTTTCACTAAACACCCTGATAGGACTTGAAGTTTTACCATATGTGTGTACTACTTTCATAGTATGAATAATATTTAAAATTGTTTTTAGGGGATCCCTGGGTGGCTCAGCGGTTTAGCGCCTGCCTTTGGCCCAGGGCGTGGTCCTGGAGTCCCAGGATCGAGTCCCGCGTCGGGCTCCCGGTGTGGAGCCTGCTTATTCCTCTGCCTGTGTCTCTGCCTCTCTCTCTCTCTCTCTATGTCTATCATGAATAAATAAATAAATCTTGAAAAAAATGTTTTAAAAAAATAAAAATAAATAAAATTATTTTTAAGTTTTCTTCTTTCTGTGGCCCTAGGATGGGAAATGCTGTCACTAGCACTTTCTCCTAAACGTCAATTCATGAATCAAATCCCTCCAAAATACCTGACATTTGAAGAATGGTGGCTCAAGCAGAAATTCCATTTCTAGAAAATTATCCTGCAAAGTTAGTAGAGCATCTCAGTTTGGAATGTGGGCAGCAGAGTCAGACCTGGGTTTAAAACCTAGCTCTGCCACAATCTACCTGCCTGACCCTGAGCAAGTTACTTATCCTCAGTTTCTATTAATTCTTGCCTCAAATTCCTTCCTCATAGGCCTGTTAAGAGGATTAATTGAGATAATGCATATAAAGTTCTGAGCCCAGAGCCTAGCACAAAGGAAGTACCTTAAATTATGGTAATTACTGTTATTAAAGGATTAATCACAGGAATGGCTAAATCATTAGTGCAGTGTAGTTGTTAGTCCTTGGAAAAATGCAACTTTCTACCACTAGTACACTAGGTAAATAAAATGTGATTTATCTGTACAATGAAATACACAGTTATTAAAATGAAGTCACAGAAGACTATTTAAAGAATAGAAACATGATATTTGTGAAATACTGTGAAAACTAGTTGGAAAATAATACACACAACACAGCTTTGAGTTTTAAATAATACAATATATGTAAATGCATGTGTTAAGAGATAGGACAAAAAATCAACAATAAGTGGTTTAGTCATTAATTCAATAGATACAGCACCTACCCTGTGCCGGCTCTAGAAATATAAAAGTGAACAAAACAAACAAAAATAACTGCCCTCACAGAGCTTACCTTCTAGTGGGTGGAAACCCCAGCAAAAAGCGAAATTTAAAAGTGAAACATATAATATATCTGACGGTGATAAGTGCTACATGGAAAACAAGCAAGGAAGACGGGGATCGGGAGTGGCCGTAGTTGGAGGGAGACATTTGGTGCTTCAACAAGTGTCCAGGAAAGTTCTCCCTAATAAGATGACAGTGGATTTGTGGTGCCAAGTAGGTGGAGGGAGCAAGTCATAAAGACATCGGAGAGAAGAGCAACTCAGATTGAAGCCATAGCGAGCACCATGCTGGGAGCCTCGAGCAGGCCTGCCACGCTCAAGGACCAGCAGTCAAGCTGTTGTGAATGAAGTGAGCATAGGGCCAAGGGTAGGAGAGAGGGCAGGAGAGAAAGGACTGCGGGAGAAGCAGAAGCCAGATCTTGTAGGGCCTTGGAAGCCACACCGAGAACTTTGGGTTTAATTCTAGGTGAAATAATAAACCACTGAATGGCTTTGAGCAAAAGAGCGGCACAACCTGACATCTTTTAACCAGATCGTGTGGGCTGATGTGTTAAAAATAGATTGGAGGTACAGAAGCATGGATATCAGTTAGAAAAATACTGTAATAATGCAGGAGAGAAATGATAGTGGTTTCGACCAAAGTGGTAACAGGAAGAGTACCGCGGAGCAGTCAGATTCGAGATAGATTTTGAAGGTAGAGCCAATAGGATTTGCTGACAGATGGGATATAGGATAAAAAGGAAAGAGAAGTCAAGGATAAATCACAGATTTGGGGCGAGGGCACTAGAAGGGCAGAGTGAGCATTTCCTGAAGTGAGAAGACCACAGGAGGAACAGATTTAGGGGAGAAGATCAGAAATTCATGTTAAATATTACTTGGTTTAGCAACCAAGTAAAGATGTTGAAAAGGCCGTTGAATATATATGAGTGTGAAGTTCAGAGAAGTTCACATACCAGAAGTGTGAAGTTCACATACCATTTTCATCAGGTATGAAAAACATTTAAAGCCAAAGCCTATATTAGGATCATTACATTCAATCGTTCAGGTTTTGCGCAGTGCAGTTTCGATCACATGGCGTCTCCTATAATGAGGCAGTGCACGTACAGGGAAGCCACCGGTGGTGGCCCTGGGTAAAATTACCTAGAGGGTGAGTATAGATGGAGAGCAGATCTAAGGACTAAGCTCTGGGGGTCTCCCATACTTGGCCACCAGGGAGATGAAGTAGGATGAGCAAAAAGCTGAGAAGACGTGACTAGTGAAGTAGAAGAGGGGTCAGGAGACGTGGGGTCCCAGAAGTCAAGGGAAGAAAATGTATTAAGAAAGAGGAAATAATCAACAAATTCTTCTGAAAAGTCAAAGAAGAGGAAGGCTAAGAACCAACCATCGCAGTTCAATCTTTAGACCCAAGTAAACAGAAGACCTACCCCAGGCTCTAGACCTGGGGGTCCGCGTGCCTGGGAATCTTCTTCCTGTGTTCGGGTCCAGCCAGGGCCGCTAGTGCCATCTGGGCACGGTGCCCCAGGTCTGACTCTTGAGCCCTAATGACCACCAGAAGTGCCTCCCTTGACTTTTCTTGTCTCCTTTCAATGCCTGGGCCATTGGCCAGGGCCAGCAGTACCACCCAGATGGAAACCCCCAATCTTGGACAGGGGCCAGCATAGATTCTGGTGTCTGTTTTCCCTCCACGGCATTCTTCGTTACCCTACCCCGCCTGTGGAATCCATCCACTGCCCCAAAGAGCTCCAGGACCTATGCCTGTGGAGGGATTCCGGAGACCCAGAGCCAGGCCTCAGTTCCACGCATTCCTCGCACTCACCGGAGCGGATTCTTTTGCAGGATTATGCAAGATTAGGCCACTAGAGTGGTGCTGACGGGATGATTTCAGATGACTCACATAAGATACAGGATAAATTCAGGGGTCAGGGCCATCAGTAGTCTAGGGCCAGCTCTTGGGCATGTATGGGTCTGTATAACAACTCTCACTAGTCCATGTTACGACTACAGTCCCACTCCAG
This sequence comes from Nyctereutes procyonoides, assembly GCF_905146905.1. Lineage (NCBI taxonomy): Eukaryota > Metazoa > Chordata > Mammalia > Carnivora > Canidae > Nyctereutes > Nyctereutes procyonoides. The sequence goes on from NW_026575137.1 coordinate 12,611,659, forward strand.
CTCACAGCAGGGAAGTGGTGACAGGTATCCTTTACCCCGTATGCCCCAGACACTGGTACCCAGAACCATCATCCTATCCCTCTACAGGCTCCATGTGTCAAGGAGTCCTCACAGGGGACATGCCTATCTCTCCCAAGGGCCTCCAAGGCAGCTGCTCTACAGCACCAATGGGCACTTCCAAGTGATGTCCTTTCTAGTCTCCAGTCACTGGCAATGTCACGTGCTCCCAAGTTGATCTTCAGTCATGTTGAGTCAGGGGCTTACGTGTGGGTCTGGGATGAGTGGGACCACTCTTCTCATTCTGTTCATGGGCCCCTCTCCTATCCTTTCTCCTGGGTGGCAGTGTGTGGGCAGGAATAGGGTCAATGTTGAAAGACATCACGTCCTAGGAATGCACTGAATACAACCTAAAGTGGTCAAGAGAAGACTGTGCTCTCCACTCATTCACTACACTTCTGAGCGGCAAATTTCACAGAACCAGAAAACAGAGGCCGGTTCATATTTTCCTGCACGGTCTGCATTTGTGATGGTCGGCAGTGGCGCAGAGGAACCGTCTTTGAGAGCCCTCGGAAGGGAGCACCGGCAGGCAGCAAAATGGATGATGCAGCTTTATGAGTAATAAGATAACCAGCGCTAAATAAATAGGATTAGGGAAATGCAGAGGCAAGAAGGTCGATCCTATCTTCACACAAGCACGTTCTGAAGGGCCGCAGCAAAGTAATTACACATAGCCTTGCTGCCGTTGCTTCTGACGGGAGATGTGAAACGAGCCAGAAGCCTCGGCCTGACAATCAAAAACACAAAGAAACGGTCCCTGGATCCGAACAGGAAGAGAAAGGGTGTCTGGACACTATGTAATCTCTTCATTTCTGCTGATAGGACCAAAAATAAATACATAAGGACTTCTCTACCCATTACCCTAAAGTCCCCATCAACAAATAACTGTATGTCACATGGGCCCATGAATTTTGTAATACATCTTTTAATGAAAAGTTTTATATAGACAGAGCCCTCCCCCTCCTCCTCCCCCTAATTTTTTTTTTTGTAGCATCCTGAGTAGGCGAGAGCATGGGAACTTATGGTAAAGCGGAAGTGCTATTCAGATGGAGCAGAGGAAAATTCATCCACAGAGGAGGCCAGGCAGGGCTTATGGAACACAGACGCAATTAGGTGGGTAGAGATGGCGGTGGAAACATCTGGAAGTGTCCTCTTCTAAATGCTTCTATTGCTTTAGTGATAGGCAGCAAGCTGAGAGTAAGGATAGTGGAAGAGACTTGAAAAGAGAAAAATATGTGACGTAGCTCACTTGAGGAGCAGGAGCGTAAGTGAGCCTGGAAAATGCAGTGAGATTCCTCAGTGACAGGAAAGGCCCCCTTGGGGTTCATGGTCGTGAACTGAAAGGGGCTCCAGACACCATGATCACGAGCTTTTCTCTAGCTGAGGTCAGTTGAACCAACACACAATCAGCAGCAAGTTGGGTTTAAACAGAGTATTGCCAAGAGAATATGATGAAGGAAGAAAAAAGAAATTAATTGTATTTGCAAGGGAGTGATATCATTTGGACCATGGCTTCTAAGTATGGTAAGGAGGGAGGTGAAGACATGAGCGGGTTCAAAAGGTTTTGCAAAGAGAAAGGATCTGGGGCCTGTGCATGCTGCAGGGGCTGGAGAAGTTCTGCCCCTGAGATACCAGAGGGAGTAAAATGCAAGGAGAGAACATCAGAGAGGAATGCTTCAAAGTGATATGTAGATGTGCCATGGCTACTGGCAACAGTGAGGTCTAGGGCACGACCGGGAAGAGGAGGCTGAGCAAGGGTGGAGGACAAGGAAGTCAAGGAGCTGAGAGGGGAAGGTCCTGGAATAGCTGTTTACGTGACTACAGATCTACAGCAAGATCTAAGATTCCTAGCAAGAGTGGTTCTAGTCCTCACGGAAAGTGTGACGTTGGCCGTGCTTCAAGGAATGAGGGTTGGGGAGAGGTAGGCTTGGAAGATGTCCACCACAGGAAAAATAGGGGTTACAATCTGGATTCAAAGCTACAGTTTTCAGGGAGAAGACACAAGAAGGATCTGGAAGCAGCAATGAAGAAAGACTAAGGAGGACATCCAACCCCTCTCTGTGTCCCGGGGAATGAAGAGTGTGAAAAAGGAAGCAGAGGGATCCAGAGGGGTCGGGGTTCAATGGGGGTAAAGGGAAACGTCAAAAAAGGCTGGAGAGTGGAGGCTGATGACTGGATGTATGCAATATTTGAGAATTTGGGGTTTAGGGGCAGGGACATTGAGTCAGAGAATGGGATGCAAAGAGCCCTAAGGACGTTCGAGTCCTGGGGCAAGAAGGGGGGCCAGGTAGAGCGAGAGAAGTAGCTCCAGAGTGGTTCGTCCTGCCATCTCCAGGCAGGGAAGAGCATAGAAAGCCATGGGAGCTGGAGGGGAGGCGGGGAACGGGGGTTTGCACCTGCCAGCGGACATGGAGACCGCGGGGAGCGGAGGCCTTACCTGCCACGTGTGGATTCCCAGAGCTCTTCATTACTCGTGGCCGGGGAAGTAATAGACTGAAATCTTGTTCTTTTTGGTCACCTGATTCTAAAATTTCTGTCGTAAAAGCATATCCTATTTGTGATAAGAACTTTTTTCTAACTGCAGGACTCTCCAGTTCTTTCACCTACTCTGTGACTTTGGATTACTCATTTTTAAGATGTTGAGATTGTCTCCGTTTGTTTCCTAAAAATGAGAATAGAAGGTTCGAGTATTTCCTGTATCTACAAATATAGGAGAGTGCTCTATCACTCACATAGAAAAGGCTTCCACACGTATGTAAATCTACCTTCCTGAAACATTACCAGTTTGGCTTAGAATCAGGTCTTACCTTACTGTTACTAAAATATTTAACAGCTAGGATTGACAATTTTCTACCCACTTTTTAAGTTTCTATTCTTTGTATTAACCCATGAAAGTCCAGATAATTGATGCAGAATAAGATCACAGAAAATAACCAGGAGAAAGCAATGGTTTTAATTCAATCAATAGTAGGGAAAAGGTTGTGGTAAGTCTCCCAGGTAACTATTTCTTTTTTTTCTTAAAATTTTTATCTATTTATTCATGAGAGACACAGAGAGAAGCAGAGACCCAGGCAGAGGGAGAAGCAGGCTCCATGCAGGGAGCCCGACGTGGGACTCGATCCCAGGTCCCCAGGATCACACCCTGGGCCAAGGGCAGACCCTCAACCGCTGAGCCACCTGCCCACCCCACCCCACCCCCCGCCAGGTATCTATTTCCAGACGCTGAAAATAATTCATTTCTGAGAAGCCAACAAAAGCCAATCCAAATTATGTCCAAAGCATTACAAGGTAGATCATTACCACCACTAGGAGAGCTGTTCACGCAGCCCCTGCCCTGTTAAAATCAAAGAGCTAACGGCAAGAAGGTACATCGTGTTGCCCCGGGCCCCTCATGAAATCCTTCCCATCAAGAGAAACCCAACAACACTCCCATAAAACCCATTCCTGTATAACCAACAGACTATTCAACTCTCCACATTGCAAGAAAGACTTTGAAATGGGTCTTTAAGAATAAAATGTGTTTCATGAAGAAGAAATTGGAATGGCCGTTTGGAGCATTGAAAGCCTGTATCTATCCAAGGCAATGGGAACGTCTCTTGGAATTACTTTCCCCTAAAATGTTCAGTCTTGCTGTTCCATTTAAAAGAAAGAAAGAAGGCCTCTCAGCCCAGTACTTAGCAGCACCCCCAAGCATTGAGCGACGACAGCAGTGAGGCCTCTGCCTGCACTGGCCTCCGGTGACCCGACAGTGGTCTCAGGCTGCGTTCCTTCTTTATTTTTTTTTTAATTTTATTTATTTTTTCGTGAGAGACACAGAGAGAGAAAGAGGCAGAGACACCGGCAGAGGGAGAAGCAGGCTCCATGCAGGGAGCCCGACGTGGGACTCGATCCCGGGTCTCCAGGATCATGCCCTGGGCTGAAGGCGGCACTAAACCGCTGAGCCACCCGGGCTGCCCTGCGTTCCTTCTTTAAAAGGACCAACCTGAAAGAAAAAAAAAAAAAAGAAAAGGACCAACCTGACTCCGCTACAATTCCTCTCTGACCCAAAGCTCATTAACCTGGACTCTTTATCAGATCTGTCTGTGCCTTAGGTCTAGCTTTAAAGAACAGTTTTCTGGGTCAGCAGATTATTTCCAATATTTCCTCTTTTCAGTTGCCCAAAATTAACAAACAGATGCAGATAGCAGGAGGATCACTGGGGACGGGACAGATGCCCATCTGTCTAATGAGATTAGGATGCTCAGCTTGGCTGGATTGTTGATTCTAGCCCCCATCCAGTTGGCCAGAGGTTACTTCCACGATATGTTTCTATTCCCTTATTTAGTTAAATTTAAAAGTATCAGAGAGGGAGCCCCTAATGCTTCCTCGGGAGTGAGGGTGATGCAGATCTTACCAGGAAGACTTATTCTTGCCCCAACTTAAAAGGTTTTTGTAGGCTCGGCATTGATGCATTTCCCCCCTAGATGTTTCCTCTTAGAGTTCAATCGCCTATTTACCATCCCCCTGATATTTGTACTTCAAATACTCATGGACAGTCTATATATCCTCTCCTCATCCCTGTTTGGCTGCATTGTAAACATACCCAGCCATTTTGTTTCCTTCTCTTCCTGCCGCCCATCCTGCCCATACATATGCATGGTAAATCAGTATGCAAGTAGTTGTGGTTCTTTCTGAAAGTTCCGGTTATTTTTCAACAGCTTGTTACCATTTGGTGAGGTGTATTCGTGTTGGCTTGCTATTGCTGTGTAAGAAATGACCATAATAATATCTTCACGTTTAACGTCAACCATTGTTTAACTGACACACCAGTGGATTGTCTGGGAGTCAGCGGATGGAGCCTGGGCCCCACAGGGTGGTGTGGCTAGGATGCCTCAGCTGGCTTGCGTCTGCCCCACATGTCTTTTGCCCCCTCCTAGGACCAGAGGGTTAACTCAGGGTGCTCTCCTCATAGCAATGGAGGAGCTCAAACAGGAAAGTGGAAGCACACAAGGCCTCTTAGCAATGGGGAACGGCCTCTTAGCAATGGGGAACAGACATGCTACCGCTTCCATCTCTCTCTATTGACCAAGGCAAATCCCATGGCCCAACCCAAAGACAAGGGACAGGGAAGCATACTCCATCCTTTCAGTAGGGGAAACGACAAAGTCACATGGCAAATGGCATGGGTCCAGGAAAAGGTGAAGAATCAGGCCTCAGCTGCAATCTACCACACTGCCCAATGCTCTGAAGCAACACACAAGCTTCAGCCTAAGATGTGGTAACTCTCCTTGTCCCCTTAAGTACCACAAAATATCTATCCAACTGACATTTTTAGCAGTGCTGCTAAGGTTCATCCGAGATTGTAAGGGCTTCAAGTTCAATAGAACTTGATTTATAAAGTGCTAGCAGAGTGAGGATGGGGACTATTTATGAGGAAAGCCTTAGGCCCTTCCAGAACCAAATCAGGATGATTGTTGGAGCACTGAGGAGCAATCAGTGTCATTCCAGACTCAGATGATGAGATAATAATGATAGGCATTTTTTTTTGTTAAGTATCTTCTATGTTCTAGGTCACTTATATGTACTTTTATTGATGGCCTCACCATAAACCTTCAAGGTGTTGTTATTACCTCTTTCAAAGTCTGAAATTGGCTCTAATAGATTATGGAAATTGCCCAATATTGCATGGTTTTTAAATGAAGGAGATGAGTTTTAAACTCACATTGTAATTCCATTATCTATATTATACCCAATGCCTCCCACGAGATGAGGTTTAAAAATTCTCTAACTGCCTGTAATATATACACACACACACGCACACACACATGCAAGCTCACTACGTAATGAAGTAAGGGGGAAAACCTCCAAGAAACATAGTTAAGTGAACAAAACAAGTTGCAAAACATATTACACAATCCACAATCTTTGGGGTTTAAAAACAGGCAATGGCTGAAGGTAGGAAGGAAGACAGTAAAAATCTGTGTTGGTATTCTCTTATCTGTGCGTGCAGAAACTCTAGAACAATGCACCGGAAACTAAGGATGGTGGTTACCTATGAGAAAGAGGAATGGAGACAAAGATGGGAGAGAGAATTTCATGGCTTATCCATTAATAAGATAAATAAAGATAAGTACATGAATATTAGGCCAGACCCATATTGCTGGAAATGAGACAGAAGGGTGAGATAAAGCTTTGGGGAGTTTTGTGTAACGTCTACAAAGCCTCATTAAAAGGGCGGCAATTGGAGGGGCATTTAGATATCCCAACGGCCTTCTGTCCACTGTCAGACTGTTATTTGAATAAGAAAAGGTATTGCGTAGACAACTCATCTAGAACAGTGTGAGGGACACTGACTTGGAGTTATTAAAGGGAAAATTGATGCCTCCCCTCTGTACTAGGAGGTGCTGGCCAGTCCTGGCTATATTTAGCCCCAAATTACATAGCCATTTTACCTGCTGCCTCGAATCCCTTTGCATTGCACTGCGGCAGATCCCCAGTTCTCTTTCTTCCTCCTATGGAATTCTTGCCAGATGCCCCTGCTTGAATTTTCTTCATTGAACTATGATTATTTATCAGTTCCTCCTATTTATAGCTCCTTGTTACCCATTCATTTTAATTATATCTCTTGAATCGGTGACTGTTTCCGTCATTTACAGATCATTGTTAAACACGGATTTAGTGTGGAATTTGGCTATAAAACTAAGTGAACATTTCTCTCTTTTTTTAAGATTTTATTTACTTATTTGAGAGAAAGAAAGTGAGAGAGAGAGAGAGAGAGAGAGCACAAGTAGGGGAGAGGAAGAAGCAGACTCCTCGTCAATCAGGGAGCCCAATACGGGGCTCCACCCCAGGACGCTGGGATCGTGGCCTGAGTCAAAGGCAGACACTTAACCGAATGAGCCACCCAGGTGCCCCATAAAATTAAGTGAACATTTCTAACACAGGATTTATATATATGTGTGTATATATATATTTTTTTCATCTCAGAGTAATTACTTTAGGAGGCTAGGCCCAGAAACATTTAGGAGATTATACTGAGAACTCTGTTTCCTTTGCCATGAAGTCAAGAACATGGTGATGCTCTTGCCATATTCATCATTAAGACTCAGATCAGGGACGATCTCCCTCTGACAGCCTTTCTGGAATCCTCAGGTGTTTGTTCCCTATAATTCCATAGCTTCTGATCAGGGTGGATTATATTTTCCAAGGATAGTTGCAACAACAACCCTCACCCACCTCCCCATCCCGTTCAACAACTTTGACATTCCTTCCATTAGAAGAGGCTCTCTATTCCCTCTCCCTGAATCTGAGCAGGTTTATGACTAAGAGCAGAAGAGATATTCTTGATCCTAAAGCTAAATCTTTAAAATGTTGCAGTTTCTTCCTGACTCTAGAATTTATTCCTGGGGCCTGGCCATGAAACCCGAGCAGTCACAGGGAAGGGCCATGTATACATAGTCTGGATGACAAGCCCAGCTAAGGTCCCAGTCATCAGCCAGCATAACTACCAGACGTACAAGTGAGCAAGCCTTCAGATGCTTCTAGCCTTCAGCTATCAGTTCACCTTCAGTCTTCAAGTCCTCCCGACTGACACTCATCATTCAGTGTCTCACATAATGAAACTGAGACAGGACATCCATGTTTGTCCAGAATTCCTGGCCCACATAACAAAATGTTTGCTATTTTATGCCACTAAGTTCAGGGTTTATAGTGCAGCCTTAGTATCTGAAATAGATTTTTCAAAGTGTTTTAAAGAATTATATCAGATATGACTTAAAAAGACAGAAAAAAGAAGCCTTTGGCCTTTAAACTTCTATATATATGAAATCAGCTGAGAAAACCACTCAGTTGCAAACACCTGTGGTTTCTTATAGAAAATGAGGACTGCCCAAAGGTTGGAACTAAGATCCAGGAGAACAGTTCCCAAGCAGTAGGACTGAGCATTAAATAAGGAACAGATAATAGGTGCCCAGATCAATTTCAAAATTGTTATGGACCAGTAACTGCTGCATGCTACTTATTTTTTTTCCTTTTCAAATAAGAGTTCTATAACAGTTATCTAATGTTTGTACCACAAATGTACGGGGACAAATTGGATGGGGGGGGAGGGATGTGGATAACTGGTCTCCTTAATTCACTGATCTTCAGAGGAACCACACAAAAGGGGCTGCATCCACTCTGGATCAGATTTAATGATGAGATCTGGGACTTCAAGCTGATGTCATATGGGATGAGATTTTGAGGGGATGAGTGTGTTTTTTGTGGGAGGAATATGAATTACTGTGGTAGATTGGATTTTCCAATCCCATATGTTCTTACAATTTGACTTTCACATTCCTCCCATTGAGAATGGTGTTTATGTTCCCTCTCCTTGAATCTGGAGTGGAGTGGGGCTTGTAAATGACACTGAATGACTTCCAAAGCTGGGTTCTAAAAGGCTAGGCAGCTCAGGCTGGCTCTCTTTGGGTCACTTGCTCTTGAAACCCAGAGAGCATGCTGGAAGGAAATTCAAGCAGCCACATGGAGGGCCCACTTAGAGGTGTTTGGCTAACAGCCCTCGCTGAGGTCCTAGCATCAACCACAGGGTGTGTGATCAAGGTGCCCTTCCAGACCCCAGCTGTTGAGTCACCCCAGCCTTTCAGTCTGCCCAGCTGAGGCCCAGATACCACAGCACAGAGGTGCTGTACCCCTTTATGGATTCACGACCCACAAAAATCTGTGAGCACAGTAAAATGGTTGTTGTTTTCTGCCATAAAGATTGAGGTGGTATGTTATGCCTCAACAAAACTGGAACACCTACAAGGTCACTGCCAGCTGCAGTAATCAAGCCTTAGACTCTGGCAATACGCTTAGATTTCAGTCCCAGGTTCATCCTTTACCCACTGTGTGATGGTGGCAAGTCCCCTAGATAATTATTAGGGCCTCATAGGTTCATCATAAAGGACCTATGGGATAATGCATATGAAGTGCAGTGTAAAGTAGGTACACAGCATTTACTGTTGAAATTATCTGGCTTTCATCTGTCTCTTCCACTAGACCATAAGTTCCTTGCCACCAGAAACTCTATCTTGCTCATCTATGTAGCTTACTGCCTAGCCCAGTTCACTCAATAGATCATCTTAAATCTCAAATAATACGATGCATCCCAAAGCATTTTGTCAAGTGGTAGAGTGTTATGAAATTGTACAGTATAATCATATCCAAGTAACTCCACTCTTGATTCATATCCACAGCACTTAATATGTGGTCAAGTATTTTCATACATATTATCACAAGTCATCTTCTTGGGGCACCTGGGGGGCTCAGGCGGTCAAGCATCTGCCTCCAGCTCGGGTCATGATCCCAGGGTCATTGGGCTGAGGATTGAGCCCCGGGTCATCAGGCTCCCTGCTCAGTGAGGAGTCTGCTTCTCTCTCTACCTCCACCCCTCCCCCCTCTCCTGCTCTTGCTTGCTCGCTCTCCCTCTCTTTCAAATAAAAAAAAAAGTCTTTTTTAAAAAGTCATCTTATTTGCAACATTATAAATATTATTTTCACTTTACAAGTGAAGAAACTAAGACTCAAGAAAGGTAAAGACTAGCTGGACATCCCCAAATCACCAATGGGATCTCAAACTCAGCCATGAGGACCCCACCCCCGTAGCACATCCGTCAGCACTGAAGCTGACTCGGCTGGACTCTGCTGTCCTCTCCTGGGGCCCACTTTTCCAATTTCTCCATCACAAAAAAAGAAAAGGTCAAAAATCATATGGAGGTCACACAAGTAAGTGAAAATGGTCTTTCTTTCCCTCCAAGACCAGACATGGCAATAAATACAGTAATAAGCCCGGTCTTCTTGCCGGCCTTAGAAACTCTTCCAAAATAAAGGTTAGAAGGATGTTTTAACAATTTGGGGTTAAATACCTGAAGGTGAAGAGACACTTATTTGCATGTATTACTTTAGGGTGGAGCCTCATATTTTCATTCTTCTAAAGTGCTCTCTGTAACTATCACGCGTGGCCAAGAGGGAACACAGAGCTTTGGGCAGATATCCAACAGCCTACACCAGCAGCCTCGAGGAAAGCTAGGGAAGGCATTGAGGAAAAGGCAAGAAAAACACTTCGAACCACTTGTTGACTCATTTCATATTCAGTGCACGGCACTGCTACTGCCTTAAGTGGTGAATCCATCAAGAAAAGGGTATTCAAAATATATTCTAAATTGCAGTTTATGGAGGAGGGAGAGAGGGAGACTTCAAACAATTTAAGCAGGGTTTCTTCACACTGTTTTCATCTTGAAAACTATTTATATAAAAGAAAGCCTAAATATTTTTTCCAGTACTTTGAAGAAAAATATTGTGACTATGTATAAAAAGGCTGGATTTCAACCTCCCGAAAAACAATCCCTTCTCTCAGATAAAGTGCGTTTTAATGAGCAAATTTCCATTCATAAAGCGCTAACCTCTAGATGATTCTGAAAAGCTACAAATAATTTTTTTAAATAGAATTCCCTCATTTTTCATGTAGTCGACAAACATTTAGAGAATGGATGCTAATGGCAGGTACCACCCCAGTTGCTGGGAATGAGTGATGAGTCCTGGAAACACCAGCTCTGCCAGCAGACTATAGACTAACAGAAAAGACAAACTGAGTGGTGATTGCACAACGTGATGAGTGTCATGAAGGAAAAGCAGAGAGGGTGGGGGACTGAATAGCAGGAAGATGCATGCCAGCCTGCAGAAGGATCTGAAGGACTTCCCCAATGATATTTAAACTCAGATCAGGAGCCTCTGGGTGGCTCAGCAGTTAGCGCCGCCTTCGGCCCAGGGGGTGACCCCAGGGTCCTGGAATCGAGTCCCCTGTCGGGCTCCCTGCAGGGAGCCTGCTTCTCCTTCTGCCTGGGTCTCTGTGTGTCTCTCATGAATAAATAGTAAGACCTAAAATAATAATAATAATAATAATAATAATAATAATAATAATAATAGCTTTCCCTTCAGTCCTTCAGGTCCTGGGGGATTTCACATGTAATGTGAAGTCTCAGAATAAATTACTAACCCAAGCCTCATTTAAAAAAAAAAAGAAAGAAAGAAAGAAAGAAGAAAAGCCCCTTGATAGTCTCTCTCATGGTACAAAACCAGCCGGTTCCCAGGCGGCTGTACCTGCACGAACCCCTGTTGTTTTGAAGACCAGCCCATACCCTGATGCTGCGGTCACTTTGCTTCTTTGAACCCAGATCAACTCCACATCCAACTGGGAGACCACAGTCAAGAGGCCACAGTGGTTGGGCCGTTCCCGCAAACCTGTCATCTGCTCACAGCATTTAAAGTCGTGGCAGGTCCAGGGGGGCGGAGGGGGGACCAGAGAGCGTGTGCTGGACTAACCCCAGTGCCCAGTGTCCAAGGAATCACGGGCCACGGAGAAGCCAAGAGCTTGCTCCAGTTCTCGGCCACTGTCCCAGGGACGGCGGCCACGTACGTGTAGAGGACTTTATTGTTCCCCAGACCACAGCTGACTTAGGAACAGGTTCTTCCAAGAGACGACCGGGACACTGAGGACATCGTGCATCCCCAGGCTTTTCCCGGAACATTCAACACAAGTGGATTGAAATCCGTCACATTCATGAGCTTCATGCAACCTCCCCGCTGGCGCGAGGCAGGAGCTGAGGCTGCTCTCGGCACAGCCTGAGGCCCAGACTCAGGGGGACACGCGCGATGCAAAACTGCGAGTCACATTACAGCGTCTATCTCCACTAGAACCTGCTCCTGCCCCGCTCACAGCATCCGTGGCAGAAGCAGACACTCGGGCCCTGCATTCGCACCTGGGAGCTTCCTGGACCTGCCCTCCCGGGTCAGGCTGGAGCCGCCCGGCCCTGGCCCCAGCAGGAGCCCCGCTGGTCAGGCCCACCCAGCAGGTGCACCAGGTGGGCCCCAAGCAGAGGCCCCGACTTGCCCAGGACTCGGCTCCCAGCTCCGGGGGGGGGGGCGGGGGGCGAAGCCTGCACCTGCTCTGCGCCCCCCAGGGTGCCTGGAGAGGCCTGACAGTCTGCAACAGGACAGCACTGTGGCAGCTCTGCTGTGGGCCCCCCACCTGTCCGGGCAGGTCCCCGTGCCCAGCCACCAGCCTCAGCCCCTCCACGTGCCTGTCCCCCTACCCCCCGGGTGGCAGGCAGCCCTGCCAAGGGACACGAGCGTCCCCGCGTGTCCCAGACCAGCGGCAGGACCTCCCACTGGATGCCTTCCCCCCCGGGCCCACCTGGCCACACGGCCACCACCCTGGGCGACCCCAGAGTCACCAGCGCGGGCCCGACCGAGGCTTGGGCCTGACGGCTCTGGGCTGCCTGGTGCTCACTCGGTAAAGCAGCCTGGTGACTCTAATGGTCGCCACGGCTGCTTTGGGTGTTTGAATCACTGTTTTAGAGACTCACGAGCCAAACTTATAATAAGAATAACTAGACCCTGGGCGTTCACAGTGTCACCGGCGGGCACTGCACTTGGCCAAACATGCATCGTCCCATCCGGTGTCAGAGGGACCTTCAGTGACATCTCTGCAGAGAGGAGCTTCCTGGCTCATTGTGGCCTCAGGGACAATGGCACAGGACCCAGACTCGGCTGTGTCCAGCTCCGGGCTCCAGGGAGGAGGCCCCAGGACTCTGCTCTGCCCTCCCCTGAGGCCTGCTGCTTGCTACTTGATGCTTGGTGCTTGGTGCTTACTGCTTGCTGCTTGCTGCTTGGTCCTTGGTGCTTTGTGCTTGGTGCTTCCTGCTTGGTGCTTGGTGCTCAGTGCTTGCTGATTGCTGCTTGCTGCTTGGTGCTTCCTGCTTGGTGCTCGGTGCTTACTGCTTGGTGCTTACTGCTTGGTGCTCAGTCCTTGGTGCTTGGTGCTTCCTGCTTGCTGCTTGGTAAATGAGCTGATTTTAACTGGGAAGAGGAGAGGTGAAGGAATTTTTCATGCCAGATGAACCTGAAATGCAAAAGCTGCCCGAGACACGTTGTTAGAGCACCTTTGTTTCTCATTTTCCAAACGTACAGTTGCCCCGGGAATGTATTACCGTTGGGGGTTAATTTGGTATCGTGTTCCATGAAGTAGCTTTCTCTCATCTCAGATTTCGCGGTCCAAGGAGAAGCGCCAACGACGAAGTTTCAGGAAGGGGAGACCCCAGATCCCCAAGTCTGTCCCACTTCTAAGGAGCCCCCTCTTTTCTCTGCCTCCCTTCAGGCCACGCAGCACGTCGCATGTGGGGGGCTTGGGCCCCCCAAAAGCTGGAGAAGCTCTTGTCTTCTGTGTTTGATCAGAACGTGCTCTCGTGGAAATGTTGAGCGCTGGAGTGTTCTGTTTGGGCCCACAGAGCCCTGGGAGGGCGGGGGGCGGGGGGGCCCGAGGTCCTCCTGGGGGCGAGCGGAGCCCACGGGGAGGAAAAGCAGGAGGGAGCTGAGGCTGCGTCCTGGCGGCTCCGCCACCACTTAGCGGGGCAAGGCGACTTGTATTTCCACGACCTGTTCCGCTTCCTACGAGCTGTTTGACCCCTGGGCTGTTGCTCTGCTGAAAAGAAAGTTTAGAAACCACTGAAAGCCACTGCTCGAGTTAAGAAGTCGGGCTTCAGACTCTATCCAGTTACCAGTCCTCAGAGAACTGAATGACAGGACGTGCATCAGCCCCAACGTGCACTGGGCCAGCTTGGGTGGTTCAGAGAGCACCACGGACCTGGCCGTGGACCCTGCTGTGGACCTTCTCCTGGACCTCGCCATGGACCTCCCCATGGACCTCCCCCTGGACCTCCCTGTGAACCCACCGTGGACCTCCCCGTGGACCTGCCCCTGGACCTCCCCCTGGACCTTCCCGTGGACCTCCCCCTGGACCTCCCCGTGAACCCACTGTGGACCTCCCCGTGGACCTCGCCCTGGACCTCCCCAAGGACCTCGCCCTGAACCTCCCCGTGGACCTTGCTGTGGACCTTGCTGTGGACCCTGCCGTGGACCTGCATGGACCTCCCCATGCTGTGGACCCTCCCATGGACCTCGCCCTGGACCTCCCCGTGGACCTCCCCGTGGACCTACTGTGGACCCTGCCCTGGAACTCACCCTGGACCTGCCCTGGACCTTGCTGTGGACCTCCCCATGGACCTCCCTGTGGGCCTTGCCCTGGACCTCCCCGTGAACCCACCATGGACCTCCCCATGGACCCTGTTGTGGACCCTGCTGTGGACCTCTCCATGGACCTCACCTTGGACCTCCCGGTGGACCTACCGTGGACCTCGCCCTGGACCTCCCCGTGGACCTCCCCCTGGACCTCCCCGTAGACCTGCCCTGCACCCACCGTGGACGCGGTGCTCAGGGCGGCAGGTGCCCAGCATGTGGGAACTGCCCTGCCCTGCTTGCCCCTGCCCACAGGCCCATGCAGCAAAGCCCCGGGGTGCCCTGGTAGAACTTGCATGCACCCAGGAACAGTGTGGAGGCCCCACACCCCGCCGGCCTCCTGTCCTCCGCGAGCCAGAGGCCCGGGCACAGAGGCCACTACACTTTGCCAGCACAGAAGGTTCTCCATGAGGTCAAAAGTGGGAAGTTTAGTGCCAATTCTGTCATTGTTCTGACTCTGAAAGTGATCTTTGGAAAGGTAGCTGGCCTGGGGCCTCCGCCCGCCGCCCAGGTCTGCGGGGACAGAGCGTCAATCGCTGCCCCAGCCAGGGGACCTCCTGCCACACCGTGCATGTCGCCGTCTGAGGGACGAGGCAGTGTGCAGGGCACACGCGCCTCCATCTGGGTGACATGTTCTGGGGCCCAGGTTTTGAGGGCCGCCTCGGCCACGTGCACCCCGCCAGCCTCGCTGAGCCCACTGCTGCCCTGTGGGGTGCCATCCACTCCCCACTCAGCCCACCTGGCGCTGAGCATCTCGGAGCATAAACCGCCACCTGCAAGGTGGGCTCCATCCCCGCGTGAGTCACAGGGAGAAGCAGGAGCACGGTGTCCCTGCTACCTGTCGCGGGATGCCCCACCTGGCCTCCCCCTTCCTTTAGCCACTCGGTGTCCCTTTACTCCTGGTGACCTTTCTCTCCTTGGTGCCTTTAGCAATTTCCGGATATGCCTCTGTTGTTTTTTCAAAGATCCTTGTGAGGACTGTATTTTCACTCCGCCGTCGCAGGTGTCCCGGCCATCAGGCCGAGCTCTTAATCGGGAGCAGGGCCCTGGGCAGCCGACGTGACCTCCAACCACCGTGCACCCTATTGCACCTCGCGAGCTGGTCCCCAGGATCTTGCAGGACGTACTCGGATCTTACGGTCCCCGCTTCTTCTAATGCCCTTGCGTTTCCAAAGCATATATGAAAAAAAAAATCAGTTTAGGGGTCGTCTGTCGGCTACAAAAGTCGGGTCTAAGGGTCAGCATCCTTCAGAAAACTCTCAGGGCTATGGCAGCCCCTGCGCCGCCGGGCTGCCAACGTTCCCACCACAGCTTGCCCAGCCAGCCGCCTTCTACCAAACTACGGGTCTCGTCAACGCAACGTCGGAGACGCTGCCCAGGGTGGGCCCAGTAAGCCCCTCGGCCCGGCATCCAGTGGACGGAGCTCTCAAAAAATCGGTATTACTCTGCTCTGTAATGGAAACCGCATGAAGAGTCCTCCCCGCACACAAGCACACCTGATAAGATTACACGGAGCGTCCACCAGGGAACGGGGGGCACGCAGGCGCTCACCTCCTGCCACATATCCCGCAGCACCCGTTTTAATGAGAAGATGAAGCTGACCAGGGCTGAAATGCGGCCCGAACGCACATGGGTGACCGGCAGCTGTTCAAATACTGAAATACTTCACTATCAATTGGTAAGAAACTGTGTTTCAGTCGTGCCCCACCCCTGACATCAGGCCCCTCCTTGGGGACCCCCCGTCCACCTCCCCAGGGTCAGCAACTAGAGGGGTAACACCTGGTGCAGCGGGAGCCTCCAGCACCTGAAGCCTGCACCACCGGGCAGGATCCGTTCCTACTGATTTATTCCCAGGAGGAATAAATATTTTGAGTATCACATTCCTGAACCACACTAATGTGTCAACTGACCACAAAAATCATGAAACTAGGGCAGCCCCGGGGGCGCAGCGGTTTAGCGCCGCCTTCAGCCCAGGGCGTGATCCTGGAGACCCGGGATCGAGTCCCGCAAGGGGCTCCCTGCATGGAGCCTGCTTCTCCCTCTGCCTCTCTCTCTCTGTGTCTATGAATAAATAAATAAAAATCTTTAAAATAAAAAAAAATCATGAAACTATAAAACCATAGTTTTAGTGGAATGTTATTTTATTCTCATCTTCAATTATTCAGTAAGTATTTATTAAGCACCTGCTGTGTGCGGAGCAGGGCACGGGCCTGCCTCTGGCAAGCTCACGATCTAGTGATGAAGACACTTCACTAAGTAAATAATTTCGACGCCGTGTAGTAATTGCCACTGTGGGGTGGGGTGGGTAGGGCGGGCTGTGGGAGCTCAGAGGAGAGGACTCAGGCAGGTTTACAGGAGACGGTGATGGTGAAGGTGAGGCCTGGGAGCCTCAGAAGGCCGCGAGTGGGGGTGGGTGCAGGTGCGTCCTGGGAAGGGTGATGCAAGCAGATTTAACAAGCTGGCGGGGGGGGCCCCGAGGCCAAGGACAAGCAGGCAAGTTCAAGGAGCCACACACAGTATTCAGTGGGACAGACGGATGCGTGACAAGAAACGAAGCCGTGTGGTTGAGCTGAAGGACGACTTGCCGTTCCCATGTCACACCTGCCTTCAAGCGGGGGGCGAACTGCGGTCAGCTCTTCCTTCCTGGGTATCTCACGCTACGGTGGCCCCAAGCTGTATCCTAATCTCCCAAGGCTCTGCTGGGCATCTCATCCCAGAGGCGGCTCGGGACGTCCACCAAGACGCCTGCACAGTCAAGCCCTCAGCTACGACCAGGTCGGGGTGCAGGGAGGGGTCGACCCAGCTCCTGGGGGATTCAGGGGCCCCATCGGAGCTCCTCCAGGTGGACGGCACCCCCACGGGCCTGTTGGACGAACACACCAACGACTGGTTGCAGGGACAGTTGTCGAGAAGGAGCTCTCAACAATGCCTCCGAGGTCCTACGTGGTCGTGACAACTCAACGGTCACCGCTTCTTCCACTTACCAGTGATCCTTTTCATCTACACATTTTAAAGGAAAATGACCAAAAGCTAATGGTCTCCATTTTCCTTTCTTGTTTTTCAAAGCCTAGAAGGTGTGATAAGCTTTAAAGCTTGAGAGGGAGGAGTTCATGAGCACTCTTCCACTATTTCCCCCTTTCCCTCACCTCCTACCTTTTGCCTCCTGAACCGTGTTGGCACTCTCTCCTCCTTAGTTAGTTAGTTAGTTAGTTAGTTAGTTAGTTAGTTAGTTATTGAGTGCCGGAGAGCTGGGGGCTCCAGGGGAAGGGGCAGAGGAAGAAGAGAGGGAAAATTTTGAGCAGGCTCCACACCCAGCATGGAACTCGACTCGGGGCGTGACCTCGGTATCTTCAGATCACGACCTGAACCGAAAACGAGAGTCAGATGCTTCAGGGACTGAGCCACTCAGTTGCCCCTCCCCTTATTCTCAGGTGGCTGGTGTCCCGAAATTACCAACTCATCCCCAGTTTTCCCTTGACTTTTGTGGTTCTAACATTGAAAACCCCATGTCTCCGGACACACATTTCCTACAACCGAGTCCCAGGCAACCTGGGACGATTTATCATCCTTCTAATAAGAACTCCCCTTTAGGCTGGGGACATTTTGAGAGCAGTGGGACACTTCAGTCACTTTAGTTAGTTGTTAGTGGAGTTACTAGTTTTGAGAGAATTTCCAAATCCTTGATTTGAATCTAAAAAGGACAAACATTATATGTTCTCATTCATTTGGGGAATACAAATAATAGTGAAAGGGAATAGAAGGGAAGGGAGAAGAAATGTGTGGGAAATATCAGAAAGGGAGACAGAACATGAAGACTCCTAACTCTGGGAAATGAACTAGGGGTGGTGGAAGGGGAGGAGGGTGGGGGGTGGGGGTGAATGGATGACAGGCACTGAGGAGGGCACTTGACGGGATGAGCACTGGGTGTTATTCTGTATGTTGGTAAATTGAACACCAATAAAAAATAAATTTATTACTTAAAAAGATAATAATAATAATAAATAAATAAATAAATAAATAAATAAATAAATAAATAAAAGCACAAATCCACCAGGCGAAAAAGGCAGGAAAAGGGCATTCTAAGAAGGAACAACATATACGGAGGCTCGGAGTTCACTCCCTCTCAGAGAACCAGCAGTCCAAAGAGCAGCAGGAGAACAGAAGTGAGGAAACAGAAATTTCTAATTCTGGAGAGAGATTTTTTCAGTAGCAAAAGAGCAGATCACAGCCCTATTCATATGCAAGTTGCGGATGCTGAGGAAGGAAGCCTTTGGCCGGCAATTTAGATTAGCTGCGCTCTGCTCCGTGGCTGCCATCTGCTGCGGTGAATGATCAAGAATTCGCAGGACTTCCCACCAGCCCCAAAGGAGAATATGGCCTGGATCGGTCCTACCTATTAACTCATCCTGTGAGTTCCTACTGTTACCGCAAATACATAGGAAGCCTGATGGGACTGACCCTCCCCACGGGCTGCATGGGCAGCCCAAGGCTGTTATCTCTGACCTAGTGCCTGTGCATGAGCACCCGACCAGTGTCTTGCCTCCCCCCAGGGACTCAAGCAGCTAAACTGATGAAACACCTGAATGTTATTCTGCAGAACTTGGACCCGTTTCTTCTCTCTTCCGACTCTTTGCTCTAAACAGCTGTTTTCCCCGCGGAAGCCTGACCTCACCAGTGGACCAGCAGCCGAGCCGTCCTATATGTAACCGAGCTCTTGGCTACAAGGACTCCACGCCACGACCGTGGCTCCTTGACTGTCCCCATAAGCAAGTAGACAACACTAGCCTTCCTCTGTGTCACCACAGCTCACCAAAATAACTACCTGCCATCTGCACCCCACAGAATTGGGCTGGTTTTGTGTAGTGGGCACGTTGGGTGCCTACCCAACACCCATTCCCCCCCCCTTTTTTTCTACTAAGACCATCTTATTTATTTATTTATTTATTTATTTATTTATTTATTTATTTTTAATTTAGTTATTTATGCTACACCCTGCTTAGGTATAACACATCCAAGTGCCTCGGGGAAGGGGGCCCCCTGCTGAGGGCAATCCTACTGAGGACACTGCTGCTCCCTTACAAGATTGGCCAGGGATTGCTAAGGAGATGGGAGTCGGCTAGGGACCCTCTCTAATTAATTAATTGAAATTCTCAGCAAAGAGCCACTGAAAGATCCTGTAGAAGGCTGTGCTGTGGCCACTTTGCTGGAGATACGGCCAGGGCTGAGGATGGCAAGACAACGACGTAAGAACCAGACCCAGGGGATCCCTGGGTGGCGCAGCGGTTTAGCGCCTGCCTTTGGCTCAGGGCGCGATCCTGGAGACCCAGGATCGAATCCCACGTCAGGCTCCCGGTGCATGGAGCCTGCTTCTCCCTCTGCCTGTGTCTCTGCCTTTCTCTCTCTCTCTCTGTGTGTGTGTGTGTGTGTGTGACTATCATAAATAAATTAAAAAAAATTAAAAAAATAAAATAAAATAAAAATAAAAAAAGAACCAGACCCAGACCGCGAGCTCCTGGTAGTGCTCTCCCTCTGAAGGGCACTCCTCTTAGACACTTCTGCAAAGGATGATTTTTTGGGGGGTGTTGGAGGTTGGAGGTAAAGGTCTTAGACCTTTTTTGTGGAATGAATTTTTCCCAGAATTTTTCCCACAATTCACTCCCTCACACTCCTTTCCATCTCTGCTGAAACGTTACCTCTTCAGAGAAGCCACATCCTCTGAAGGAGAGACTCATCGCCCCGACATTTTCCATCTCCTTTTTCTGCCGTCCTGATCCATAGCATGGTCAATGCCTTACACTGTTTTACACGTTGATTTGTTTATTATCACTCTTTCCCCACTGGGATTTAAGCTCCATGGAGGCATTTTGTTCACTAAAAAAATCTTCAGTATAAGAAGCAGGCACATACTAGGCACTCCAAAAATACTTATTTATTAAATCACTTAACCTTGAATCTTAAGGTCAAGGGACACTCAAATGGCAATATGATTTTTAGCCAAAGAGGAATTTAATCCAGAGGCTTCCCGAAAACTGAAAGAAGGAACGTCACAGTCATTGACGCTTTTAACGTCGTCGCCTTTGGTTTTGAAGACAACACCTCACACATCCCTGAAATCCTTGTGTAAGGTCCAGTCTCAGGCCGCTGATACCCTCAGGAGCCAGTGACCCCGAAAAGACAGGAGGTGATACAGGAAAACCAAAACTCACTACTAGCTGAAAAGAGTGGCTTTGGCCGTTGTACCATCAGTTTGTAGAGCTTCCCTCACTCCCAACCATCCTGCGGGGAAATTACAGAAACGAACTCGGTTACAAAGCAACAAAGGGCACTGCTGCGAGGGATCCAACTCCACGAAGTCATCCATTCGCTTATTCATGTATCCCGTCCACTCGGAAAACATTCGTTGGGGGGACACCATGTGCCAGACTCTGCTAAGCTAAAATCCTTTCTTGAATGAATAGCGTTTGCTGTTGGTTTTGGGCCCGTGATGGTGGTCATCGGCATCCCACCACCATCATCTTCATCATTATTCGTGCAGTGCTGGAAGCCCGTGAAGGCCACCTGGGGACCTTGGGCAAGTCATCCCCATGTCTGCACACTTATTTTTCCTACCGCGGGAGAGACGATGACATTTATGAAGCAGTTTCACCTATACGTCCTGGAGAGTTGTTCTAATAATTGACCTTTCTATCTTGGGGCCATAGTATCCAAGTTACCTGAGTCACGGGGGTCAGGGTGGGGGATATTTGGGCTTGCTTCAGAGATGCAACTCCATTCCCTACTTTGGCAATATTTTCCCACTGAGAGTTTAATCCTCAGAACTCTATGAGACCCTCAGGATGCTAATGGACAAGTGAACGGCTGCAGTGCATTAAATCCTCGTATTTCTTCTAAGAACTTGAGCTGGGTAGCCACCAGGGTTTTTTTTATTTTTTTTATTTTTATTTTTTTTCTGAGCTCAATGGTGCTTAATTTTTATTTGGGGAGACATAATAAGCAAATAAATCTTTTTTAATAATAAATTTATTTTTTATTGGTTTTCAATTTGCCAACATACAGAATAACACCCAGTACTCACCAGTTTTTAGCTTTTCACATCATCTTCCCAAATATATCACGATAAGACAGAAACCACTTAGGAGCTAACAAGATGCTGACCACAATTCCATGCATTTAGAGAGAGTCCACTGATGACACCAGAGAGATTGGATAGTTAACTTTTGCAATATTTTCCAAAGACCTGTAAGAAGGCCTGACACCTTAAAAGATAAATGAGGAAAAAGAAGGATTTGCCTGTGCTAAAATTTTGGCAAAGAAACAACTGGAAGCTATCTCTGAGTCCATCCAACAACTGTCTTCCATCTGACCCTCGCCAAGGACTCCCTATATCTCCTTGGCACCTTGACTTCCTTCCAAGTATCTCTAGGACTTCTCTTCATTCCCCAAGTGGGCCTGTTGTCACCAGGAAGGTGTCAGCGTGATGCACTGGTTTCCTTGGGCGGTTGTAACAAATCACTACACACTGGGTGGCTTAACACAGCAGAAATTTATTCTCTCAAGTCTTAAGGACCAGAGTAGGACATGAAGGCGTCAGTAGGGACACGTCCTCTTTGATGCCTTGAGGGAAGAATCGTTCCTTGCTTTTCTAGCTTCTGGTGGTTGCCAGCAATTCTGGGCATTCCATGGCTCATCGCTACATCTCCAGTTTCTGCCCAGGCTTCACATGGTCATGCTCTTACCCAAACTCCCTTCTCCTTGAAGGACCAGTTGTTAGAATTGGAGCCCATTCCAATCCAGCGTGTGACCTCATCTTGACTACATCTGTAAAGACCCTGCTTCCAAATAAGGTCACATTCGCAGGTACCAGGGGTTACGACTTCGATACATCATTTTGGAGAACACAGTCAACCCACAAAAATACCCCAACTCTGAATCTTCTAATCTGAGAAAAACCCCACAGACAGCATTATAAACATGAGCCAGCACTTAGAACTCACTGGGCCTCCCCCGTGAAACTGGAAAGATTCCTGTTTTCCTCAAAAGGCTTGTTGTAAGTTATAATGAAACCACTTTCTTCCTCCTTTCCCCCTTATTTCCTTCACTTCTTCCTTCTTTTTCTTCCCCTTCCTTTTCCCCTTCCTCTTTCTTTCCTTCATCTCTTTCTTTCCTCACTCTTCATAAATACCTCTGAGTACTTACTATGTGGTAACCCAATGTTGGTGCCATGGAAGATAGAAAGATAAAGTGAGAGCCCCACGTTCAAAAAATTTGGATGTTGTAGGAAGATTCAACTGTACGTAAAAACCATCATGCAAGGCAGAAGGTGGTAATCACCATCACAAAGTCATAGACACAGGGACACAAAAACACAGAGAAAATAGTTCAACTCCTGCTGGGGAGAATCAAGCAAGACCTGAGACCTTGATCTTGAGAGAGATCAAGGATTTGGATTTTCAGAGATTAGAAAAAGAATTTCCAGTTGAGCTGGGTGAGCAAAGATACAGAGACAAGAAAACACACGATGTATATACATTTCTCAGTGTGTCAGGACCCCGCGTGCGTCATTGCTACGGATACATTTAAAAAGTTTTAATGAAGAAAAAAAAAAGCTTTAATGGAGGGGCCCCCGGGGGCGTAGTGGTTGAGCGTCTGCCTTTGGCTCAGGGCGTGACTCCGAGGTCCTGGGATCGAGTCCTGCCTCGGGCTCCCTGCAGGGAGCCTGCTTCTCCCTCTGCCTGTGTCTCTGCCCCTCTCTGTGTGTGTCTCATAAATAAATAAATAAAATCTTAAAAAAAAAAAAAGAAAAGAAAAAGAGATTGGA
The DNA here is from genome assembly GCF_905146905.1 of Nyctereutes procyonoides. Classification (NCBI taxonomy): domain Eukaryota; kingdom Metazoa; phylum Chordata; class Mammalia; order Carnivora; family Canidae; genus Nyctereutes; species Nyctereutes procyonoides. The sequence continues at coordinate 12,634,621 of NW_026575137.1, forward strand.
AATGAAGGCACCAAAAAGCTAATTACCAGTGATCATGTCTGGGAGGCAAAAATTTCCTTTGTCCTTTAATACGTTTTTCTCATTCCCTTCTAGCTCATGCATTATCTTTAATTAGGAAGAAAAAAGCTTTTTGTCTGGAAAGAATTTCAAATCACCTCAAAATAGTCATCAACAGAAAAAAAAAGAAATCCTATCTTTCCAGATACAAAATGAGAGTTGACGGAGCCGCCTCCGATCACGCAGCTATGACAGGGAGGAAGAGCGTGACCCTGAGGGGCAGCCCATCAATCAGTCGGTTCCTGCAGATGTGGCCTTTCAGGCTCTTCTTGAATGCAGAGCGGATTTAGGGTTTTTCCTTTAGGTGAGCAATGTCTGCCCTCTGCTGGTGATTCAAAAGTCATCAAAAGCGAGAGTTTCCCTTTCCCATCTTTGGAAGACAAAGTGATAAAGAGACAAGGTATGTAAAACTCATCATTCGGATCTCAGAGGCGTCCATCCTGCTACTCTGGCCAGGTTTTAGAGTGAGTTAAGCACACTTCCTCATCAGAGAGAAAAATTATTTGTTTGGGACCCGGAGCAAAGCCTGACCTCAGGCTGACTCCAAAGCATCTGTCCCCAGGTCAGAGGAATCAACTGGCAGAAAGGAGGGTAGCGGGAGCGGCCCCTGGGCAGCACCTGGGAGCAAGGTTTGCACAAAGTAACCTGCCCTGAGGGAATCAGAGGCGTCTCCCAATTCAAGAGAGTCGATGATGATTGTTTCTGAATTAGGCTGAATGGAGGGATAAGTTTAAACCACCGTTTCTCGACTTCAACACTATGAGCTTTCCAGACTGTCTAGTTTGTGCTTATGGGACCGTCCCGTGTGTTGTAGGATACTTAGCGCCATCCCTCGCCTCTGCCCTGTAGATGCCAGCAGCATCCCCAGGCGCGTTGTGACAACCAAAATTATCTCCAGACATTGAGAAGTCCCCCAGGCACCCTGCAGAGAGAGGGAGCAAAACCGCCCCCTCTGAGGACCACTGCTTTAGATTAGACCAGCTTCTTTTCAAAACCATCACTCAGGGGGTGGGGGTGACTGGGGGACGGGCACTTAGGGGGCACTTGACGGGATGAGCACTGAGTGTTATTCTGTATGTTGGCAAATTGAACACCAATAAAAAATAAATTTATGGGCCTTGCTGAGGGTTTTTGCATCTGACTTCATCGGGGATGTGGGTCTGTGGTTCTCCTTTTTGGTGGGGTCTTTGTCTAGTTTTGGAATCAAAGTAATTGTATGCATGAACCACATCTTCTTTATCCATTCATCTTTTGATGGACGCCGAGGCTCTTTCCACAGTGTGGCTATTGTGGATATTGCTGCTATAAACATCGGGGTGCAGGTGTCCCGGCGTTTCACTGCATCTGTGTCTTTGGGGTGGATCCCCAGCAGTGCAATTGCTGGGTCGTAGGGCAGCTCTATTTTTGACTGAGGAACCTCAAACTACCAAAACTGCAACGGGAAGAAATAGAAAACCTGAACAGGACGATAACCTGAGAGAAAGTTGAAGCAGTCACCAAATATCTCCCAAGATATTGGGAGAAGTCCAGGGCCAAATGGCTTCCCAGGGGAATCCTATCAAACGTTTAAAGAAGAAATAATACCTATTCTACTAAAGCTGCTCCGAAGGATAGAAAGGGATGGAATACTTCCAAACTTGTTTTCTGAGGCCAGCATTACTTTGATTCCGGGACCGGACGGGGACCCCACCAAAAAGGAGAATTATAGACTCATGTCCCTGATGAGCTCAGATGCAAAAATTCTCAGCAGGCACTGGGAACAGGATCAAACAGACCTTAAGAAGATTATTCACGAGAGGCGGGGCAAGACAGCGGAAGAGTAGGGTCCCCAAGTCCCCTGTCCCCACCAAATTACCTAGATAACCTTCAAATCATCCTGAAAATCTACGAATTCGGCCGGAGATTTAAAGAGAGAACAGCTGGAACGCTACAGTGAGAAGAGTTCGCGCTTCTATCAAGGTAGGAAGACGGGGGGGGGGGGGGAAAGAAATAAAGAAACAAAAGGCCTCCGAGGGGGAGGGGCCCCGCGAGGAGCCGGGCTGAGGCAGGGGCGAGTGTCCCCAGGACAGGAGAGCCCCGTCCCGGAGAAGCAGGAGCTGCACCAACCTTCCCGGGCGGAAAGGGGCTCGCAGGGAGTTAGAGCAGGACCCAGGAGGGCGGGGATGCCCTCGGGCTCCCGGGGACACTAACAGACACCTGCGCCCCGGGAGAGTGCGCCGAGCTCCCTAAGGGCTGCAGCGCGCACGGCGGGGCCGGAGCAGCTCGGAGGGGCTCGGGCGGCGGCTCCGCGGAGGGGGCTGCGGGGGCGGGAGCGCGAATCCAACAGCGCAGGCCCTGGAGCACAGGGCGCCGCGACACAGCCCAGGATCCGGCCTCCCCTGGGACAGGCAGAGGCCGGGAGGACCCAGGACAGCGAGGACGCTCCTGCCCCGAGCTGAGCAGATCAGCGGCCCCGCCCCGGAGCCTCCAGGCCCTGCAGACGGAGAGCTCCGGGGTTACTGCGGGAGCTGAATCCAGGCTGCAGAGCTGGCCCAGCCACTGCGGTTGTTCCTCCTGGTGCCTCATGGGGTCAACAACCCCCACTGAGCCCTGCACCAGGCAGGGGCAGAGCAGCTCCCCCAAGTGCTAACACCTGAAAATCAGCACAACAGGCCCCTCCCCCAGAAGACCAGCTAGATGGACAAGTTCCAGGGAAAGTCAAGGGACTTAAAGTCTACAGAATCAGAGGATACTCCCCCGTGTTTTTTTTTTTCCTTTTTGATTTCTGATTGCTTCCCCCACCCCCTATTTTTTTCACCTTTCTTTTTCTTTCTCTTTTTCTTCTTTTTTCCTTTTTTTTTCTTCTTTTTCTTTCCTTCTCTCTCTTTTTCTCCTTTTCCCAATACAACTTGTTTTTGGCCACTCTGCACTGAGCAAAATGACTAGAAGGAAAACCTCACCTCAAAAGAAAGAATCAGAAACAGTCCTCTCTCCCACAGAGTTACAAAATCTGGATTACAATTCAATGTCAGAAAGCCAATTCAGAAGCACTATTATACAGCTACTGGTGGCTCTAGAAAAAAGCATCAAGGACTCACTAGACTTCATGACTGCAGAATTTAGATCCAATCAGGCAGAAATTAAAAATCAATTGAATGAGATGCAACCCAAACTAGAAGTCCTAACGACAAGGGTTAACGAGGTGGAAGAACGAGTGAGTGACATAGAAGACAAGTTAATGGCAAAGAGGGAAACTGAGGAAAAAAGAGACAGACAATTAAAAGACCATGAAGACAGATTAAGGGAAATAAATGACAGCCTAAGGAAAAAAACCTTACGTTTAATTGGGGTTCCCGAGGGCACTGAAAGGGCCAGAAGGCCAGAATATGTATTTGTACAAATGCTAGCTGAAAACTTTCCCAATCTGGGAAGGGAAACAGGCATTCAGATCCAGGAAATAGAGAGATCCCCCCCTAAAATCAATAAAAACCGTTCAACACCTCGACATTTAATAGTGAAGCTTGCAAATTCCAAAGATAAAGAGAAGATCCTTAAAGCAGCAAGAGACAAGAAATCCCTGACTTTCATGGGGAGGAATATTAGGGTAACAGCAGACCTCTCCACAGAGACCTGGCAGGCCAGAAAGGGCTGGCAGGATATATTCAGGGTCCTAAATGAGAAGAACATGCAACCAAGAATACTTTTTCCAGCAAGGCTCTCATTCAAAATGGAAGGAGAGATAAAGAGCTTCCAAGACAGGCAGGAACTGAAAGAATATGTGACCTCCAAACCAGCTCTGCAAGAAATTTTAAGGGGGACTCTTAAAATTCCCCTTTAAGAAGAAGTTCAGTGGAACAATCCACAAAAACAAGGACTGAATAGATATCATGATGACACTAAACTCATATCTGTCCATAGTAACTCTGAACGTAAACGGGCTCAATGACCCCATCAAAAGGCGCAGGGTTTCAGACTGGATAAAAAAGCAGGACCCATCTATTTGCTGTCTACAAGAGACTCATTTTAGACAGAAGGACACCTACAGCCTGAAAATAAAAGGTCGGAGAACCATTTACCATTCAAATGGTTCTCAAAAGAAAGCAGGGGTAGCCATCCTTATATCAGATAAACTAAAATTTACCCAGAAGACTGTAGTGAGAGATGAAGAGGGACACTATATCATACTTAAAGGATATATCCAACAAGAGGACTTAACAATCCTCAATATATATGCCCCAAATGTGGGAGCTGCCAAATACTTAAACCAATTATTAACCAAGGTGAAGAAATACTTAGATAATAATACACTTCTACTTGGTGACTTCAATCTAGCTCTTTCTACCCTCGATAGGTCTTCTAAGTACAACATCTCCAAAGAAACGAGAGCTTTAAATGATACACTGGACCAGATAGATTTCACAGATATCTACAGAACTTTACATCCAAACTCAACTGAATACACATTCTTCTCAAGTGCACATGTAACTTTCTCCAGAATAGACCACATACTGGGTCACAAATCGGGTCTGAACCGATACCAAAAGATTGGGATCGTCCCCTGTATATTCCCAGACCATAACGCCTTGAAATTAGAACTAAATCACAACAAGAAGTTTGGAAGGACATCAAACACGTGGAGGTTAAGGACCATCCTGCTAAAAGATAAAAGGGTCAACCAGGAAATTAAGGAAGAATTAAAAAGATTCATGGAAACTAATGAGAATGAAGATACAACTGTTCAAAATCTTTGGGATGCAGCAAAAGCAGTCCTGAGGGGGAAATACATCGCAATACAAGCATCCATTCAAAAACTGGAAAGAACTCAAATACAAAAGCTAACCTTACACATAAAGGAGCTAGAGAAGAAGCAGCAAATCGACCCGACGCCCAGCAGAAGAAGAGAGTTAATTAAAATTCGAGCAGAAATCAACGAAATTGAGACCAGAAGAACTGTGGAACAGATCAATAGAACCAGGAGTTGGTTCTTTGAAAGAATTAATAAGATAGATAAACCATTAGCCAACCTTATTAAAAAGAAGAGAGAGAAGACTCAAATTAATAAAATCATGAATGAGAAAGGAGAGATCACTACCAACACCAAGGAAATACAAACGATTTTAAAAACATATTATGAACAGCTCTACGCCAATAAATTAGGCAATCTAGAAGAAATGGACGCATTCCTGGAAAGCCACAAACTACCAAAACTGGAACAGGAAGAAATAGAAAACCTGAACAGGCCAATAACCAGGGAGGAAATTGAAGCAGTCATCAAAACCCTCCCAAGACACAAGAGTCCAGGGCCAGATGGCTTCCCAGGGGAATTCTATCAAACGTTTAAAGAAGAAATCATATCTATTCTACCAAAGCTGTTTGGAAAGATAGAAAGAGATGGAGTACTTCCAAATTCATTCTATGAGGCCAGCATCACCTTAATTCCAAAACCAGACAAAGACCCCACCAAAAAGGAGAATTACAGACCAATATCCCTGATGAACATGGATGCAAAAATTCTCAACAAGATACTAGCCAGTAGGATCCAACAACACATTAAGAAAATTATTCACCATGACCAAGTAGGATTTATCCCCGGGACACAAGGCTGGTTCAACACTCGTAAAACAATCAATGTGATTCATCATATCAGCAAGAGAAAAACCAAGAACCATATGATCTTCTCATTAGATGCAGAGAAAGCATTTGACAAAATACAGCATCCATTCCTGATCAAAACTCTTCAGAGTGTAGGGATAGAGGGAACTTTCCTCGACATCTTTTTTTTTAAATTTTTATTTATTTATGATAGTTACAGAGAGGGGGGGCAGAGACACAGGCAGAGGGAGAAGCAGGCTCCATGGACCAGGAGCCTGACGTGGGATTCGATCCCGGGTCTCCAGGATCGCGCCCTGGGCCAAAGGCAGGCGCCAAACCGCTGTGCCACCCAGGGATCCCCTTTCCTCGACATCTTAAAAGCCATCTACGAAAAGCTCACAGCAAATATCATTCTCAATGGGGAAGCACTGGGAGCCTTTCCCCTAAGATCAGGAACAAGACAGGGATGTCCACTCTCACCACTGCTATTCAACATAGTACTGGAAGTCCTAGCCTCAGCAATCAGACAACAAAAAGACATTAAAGGCATTCAAATTGGCAAAGAAGAAGTCAAACTCTCCCTCTTCGCCGATGACATGATACTCTACATAGAAAACCCAAAAGCCTCCACCCCAAGATTGCTAGAACTCATACAGCAATTTGGTAGCATGGCAGGATACAAAATCAATGCCCAGAAATCAATGGCATTCCTATACACTAACAATGAGACTGAAGAAAGAGAAATTAAGGAGTCAATCCCATTTACAATTGCACCCAAAAGCATAAGATACCTAGGAATAAACCTAACCAAAGAGGTAAAGGATCTATACCCTAAAAACTATAGAACACTTCTGAAAGAAATTGAGGAAGACACAAAGAGATGGAAAAATATTCCATGCTCATGGATTGGCAGAATTAATATTGTGAAAATGTCAATGTTACCCAGGGCAATTTACACGTTCAATGCAATCCCTATCAAAATACCATGGACTTTCTTCAGAGACTTAGAACAAATTATTTTAAGATTTGTGTGGAATCAGAAAAGACCCCGAATAGCCAGGGGAATTTTAAAAAAGAAAACCATATCTGGGGGCATCACAATGCCAGATTTCAGGTTGTACTACAAAGCTGTGGTCATCAAGACAGTGTGGTACTGGCACAAAAACAGACACATAGATCAATGGAACAGAATAGAGAATCCAGAAGTGGACCCTCAACTTTATGGTCAACTAATATTCAATAAAGAAGGAAAGACTATCCACTGGAAGAAAAACAGTCTCTTCAATAAATGGTGCTGGGAAAATTGGACATCCACATGCAGAAGAATGAAACTAGACCACTCTCTTGCACCATACACAAAGATAAACTCAAAATGGATGAAAGATCTAAATGTGAGACAAGATTCCATCAAAATCCTAGAGGAGAACACAGGCAACACCCTTTTTGAACTTGGCCACAGTAACTTCTTGCAAGTTACATCCACGAAAGCAAACGAAACAAAAGCAAAAATGAACTATTGGGACTTCATCAAGATAAGAAGCTTTTGCACAGCAAAGGATACAGTCAACAAAACTAAAAGACAACCTACAGAATGGGAGAAGATATTTGCAAATAACATATCAGATAAAGGGCTAGTTTCCAAAATCTATAAAGAACTTATTAAACTCAACAGCAAAGAAACAAACAATCCAATCATGAAATGGGCAAAGGACATGAAGAGAAATCTCACAGAGGAAGACATAGACATGGCCAACATGCACATGAGAAAATGCTCCGCATCACTTGCCATCAGGGAAATACAGATCAAAACCACAATGAGATACCACCTCACACCAGTGAGAATGGGGAAAATTAACAAGGCAGGAAACCACAAATGTTGGAGAGGATGCGGAGAAAAGGGAACCCTCTTACACTGTTGGTGGGAATGTGAACTGGTGCAGCCACTCTGGAAAACTGTGTGGAGGTTCCTCAAAGAGTTAAAAATAGACCTGCCCTACGACCCAGCAATTGCACTGCTGGGGATTTACCCCAAAGATTCAGATGCAATGAAACGCCAGGACACCTGCACCCCGATGTGTCTAGCAGCCATGTCCATAATAGCCAAACTGTGGAAGGAGCCTCGGTGCCCATCGAAAGATGAATGGATAAAGAAGATGTGGTTAATGTATACAATGGAATATTCCTCAGCCATTAGAAATGACAAATACCCACCATTTGCTTCAACGTGGATGGAACTGGAGGGTATTACGCTGAGTGAAGTAAGTCAATCGGAGAAGGACAAACAGTGTATGTTCTCATTCATTTGGGGAATATGAATAATAGTGAAAGGGAATATAAGGGAAGGGAGAAGAAATGTGTGGGAAATATCAGAAAGGGAGACAGAACATAAAGACTCCTAACTCTGGGAAACGAACTAGGGGTGGTGGAAGGGGAGGAGGGCGGGGGGTGGGAGTGAATGGGTGACGGGCACTGAGGAGGACACTTGACAGGATGAGCACTGGGTGTTATTCTGTATGTTGGTAAATTGAACACCAATAAAAATTAATTTATTAAAAAAATAAAAAAAATAAAACTGTGTTGCCTACTACGGTAGCCACCTACTATGTGTGGCTGTCAAACACTTGAAATGTAACTACTCTAAATGGAGATGTGCCATAATGTTAAAATTAAAGACTTAGTTAAATTGTAAAAAAAAAAAAAAAATGATTCCACAAGCACAACACCAAAGTGAAAAAGCAATGAACTGGACTTCATCAAAATTAAAAACTTAAGCCAGCAAAAGTGTGACCAAACAAAAATAAATAAAATAAAATAAAATAAAATAAAATAAAATAAAATAAAATAAAATAAAATAAAATAAATTTATGAATTAGAAAAGAAAAAAAGAAAGAAAAATAAATAAATATGAGAACCAAGCAAAGCAGCCAAAAATGTAAAAAGGAATTTAATTCAGGCAAGAAAGAAACCAATAAAAATATCAGTAAATAAAAAAAAAAAACCATCACTCATATTGTGCACAAACAGCAAGGTTGGTGAGGACAGAGCGCCGGGAGCTCAAGGCTCTGCATCACCCTGGGCCAAGCCCCTGACCTCCTTGGACTTGGTTCTATCAATGTAATACACTGTTATCATATCATGACTTTTAATTTGCAAGACTGCTCTTTGTTTTGTTAACAAAAACTCACCAATTTAGGCTGGTGGCCTGTGGTAAGGCCAGCGGGTGGACAGGTCAGAATGTGACATTACTGATCCAAACATAAAGCGCCATTCAGATGTGCTTCTGTGACCAAATAAATGACGACTCTTTGGAAGATGGCACTTTAGGAAAGACCAAATAGAGGCTGACAACTCGATTCACATTTCTGAGATTCAAAAAACTCTGAAAACGTTTTTTCCTTCCCTTCCCTTCCCTTCCCTTCCCTTCCCTTCCCTTCCCTTCCCTTCCCTTCCCTTCCCTTCCCTCCCTCCCTTCCTTCCTTCCTTCCTTTTTCTTTCTTTCTTTCTTTCTTTCTTTCTTTCTTTCTTTCTTTCTTCTTTCTTTTCTTTCTTCCTTTCTTCCTTTCTTCCCTTGTAATGCATTTGGCATCAAAATCTATATGGTGGCAAAACCTGCCCTGACCTGAATGAGGTTACTTAAATCTTCATTGATCCTACTGACTGTGAATATTCACATTTTTCTGCACAAATTTCAATGGGTTTGGTCAAGGGGTGCTTCCCCAGACTGTGCTGGGAGCATTAGGTTATATACAACACCCTTTACCTCTCTATATCCCAGAACAATCCGAAAGCCAAGATCACATATGGCCCCAAGGGTCTGGATAAGGGACCGTGGACCTTGAACATGGAAACTTGCAGGGAAACAAGCAAGACAGAAGCTAACACTTCTCCTCAGAAGCATTAGTTCTCGGTGGTGTCTTGAAGCATGCCAGGCAGACCGAGAGCATGAGCTCTGTGGGGAAGGACGGATATGTGAGAGGGCATGAAGGTGTGAGTTTTGTCCTTTGATCAGCAGAAGTCGCCTGTCCAGAGACCCTGCTCACTATGTTCATTCATCGCCCGGGGAGGAGCAGACAACGCCTTCCTTCCCACGGGCTCCTGGTCGCAGATGTGGCCCAGTCTCCCTCTGCAGCCACCAGCCCCTTGAGGCAGCCCCTGCTGGAAATGGTGTCCGCCTCTGGTTCCATGTAGCAGGGACCCGCTTCAGCTCACCGAGGTGGACAGCCCCGGTCCACAGTGCATTCGTGCTCATCCAGCCCAGCAACCTGGACGAAGATAAACAGCTCCTCCGTCCTTGGGACCTAGGCTCTCCTCTGAGTGTCTGTAGGAATTGAAGGGGATGCTTTCATCTGTGTCCAATGTGCAAGAGATTATATCAAGACATGGATTAATCTGCCCAGAAAATGAGAAATTTATGGTAAATTCAAGTTTTGCAACCCCTAAAGGGGTTTCTGCTTTAAAAAATTTTAGTTGAAACCAGAGCTCACTGTCTCACTACCACCAACTTCAATCTCTCAGCCTTCAAAGGACTCATTGCCTCTTTGACATGGTGCTTTACTCTCAGTTCTTTATTTGAAAATAATATATGTCAGGGGCACCTGGGTGGCTCAGTTGGTGACACATCGACCTTCTGCTCAGGTCATGATCTCAGGGTCCTGGGATGGAGCTCCATGTCAGTCTTCCTGCTGTGCCTGCTTGTGCTTGCTCTCTCTCTCTGTCAAATACATAAATAAATTCTTAAAAAAAAAGAAAAAGAAAATATATGTTGAATCAATATTATGTGTTAAATGCCCTTCCGGGTGATGAGAATATACAGAAAAGTCATAGACCAAGAGGGGAGACATGGTGGATGACAGGCGACCCCGAGCACTTTGTGAACAAAAGTGATCTTTCGGGATCCCTGGGTGGCGCAGTGGTTTGGCACCTGCCTTTGGCCCAGGGCGCGATCCTGGAGACCCGGGATCGAGTCCCACGTCGGGCTCCCGGTGCATGGAGCCTGCTTCTCCCTCTGCCTGTGTCTCTGCCTCTCTCTCTCTCACTGTGTGCCTATCATAAAAAAAAACAAAAGTGATCTTTCATTTTCCCTAAGTTTGTGGACTAAAAGTTTGTGGTCAGCGAGGGGGGGCCTGCGGGCCAGCTGCACAGGCATGTGATGACCTGGGCTGCTGCACCTGCGCGCCCCTCTGCTCGCGGCCCGTCCTGCTTTCTGCGGCAGCCGTGGGGTTTGCCCTCAGTGCAGAGCCCGGCGACTCACGCAGCCCATGACACTCGCCATATGGCCCCCAAGGAACAGGCTTCTCGATGCCTGGAGCTGCGGACAGGTGAGGGGCTGCAGCAGGGGAGCTGTGAGAGGAGATAAAGGCAGTCGCTGGCTCGAGCCCCTGAGAAGAACAGCAAAGTGCAACGTTTAAGTAGGCATCCGGTCCAGCAGCCTCTCAGAAAAAGTCCAATTTTAGGCTTAAACAGAATAAAGGTTTCATTTGTCCCACATAAAAGACACCAAGAGCTGGGACAGCCCGAGGTTGGTGTGGTGGCCCATGACCATTGGGGGCCTCGTCCCCTTCCCTCACTGCTCCCCGCCATCCTCAGCAGCAGAGCATCCTCCTCCACGTGGCTCCTGTCCAGCGTGGCTCGTGGTGCTCCATCACACGCCCGTGACCCAGACCGAGAGAGGGGAGGCCAAGCAACCTGCAGCAATTCAACCCCCTTCGGGAAAATGTAGGAACCCCCCGTCTACACTGCTGCTTCAGACCCACTGGCTGCCCGTCGCTACAAGGACGATGGCAATGTGGTCTCCCACGGCACCCTTCTCTGAACCCTTCGCTTTTTTCCCACTGAATCATCCACAGAAAGGTGGTTAGAAGCTAACATGCTCCCGGCTGGGACGCCGGGCCTTGTACTGAATTTCCAGATGGACATTCTGAACAGCGCTCACGTAAGAAATGGGAAAATCCCTTCCCTCTTCTTGCTGTTAATGTACTTGTTCATTTCTCAAATATTGTGGGGCCTCTGCTGTGTCCTGGACACCATGCTTGCCCCTGAAGCCTTCTAGCTTTCTTTTCTTTCTTTTTTTCTTTTTTTATATATATATATATGTCAGCTTTTTTTTTAATTTTTTATTTATGATAGTCACAGAGAGAGAGAGAGAGAGAGAGAGGCAGAGACACAGGCAGAGGGAGAAGCAGGCTTCATGCACCAGGAGCCCGACGTGGGATTAGATCCCGGGTCTCCAGGATCACGCCCTGGGCCAAAGGCAGGCGCCAAACCACTGCGCCACCCAGGGATCCCCTTTTTTTTTTTTAATTTCAGAAAACAGTGGAACAGAAGGAAACTTTTAAGGTTATCATCTAAAACAGTGAATTATTCCATGATTAATAGAGGTGAGTTTATTTTCCTTTATATATAAGTGTGTAACTGCTACCAAATGGTTTATGTCTTTAGATAGTTTGTCCAAATCATTCGGGTTAAAGTGGCTTTGTGTTATTGTGAACATAAAGGGAATTTAAGGGGTTTTCTTTTTAAAGATTTTATTTACTTATTCATGAGAGACAGAGAGACAGAGGCAGAGACACAGGCAGAGGGAGAAGCAGGCTCCTTGCAGGGAGCCCGGTGTAGGACTCGATCCCGAGACCCCGAGGTCACACCCTGGGCTGAAGGCAGGTGCTCAACCACTGAGCCACCCAGGCTGCCCGAATTTAAGGCTTATAAAGGCGCTCACACACTATAACTATTTGTTTATGTTTCTCTCTCCCCCACCAGACTATCTACTCTTTAAGAACTTCGTATTTGCTGACTGCAGGTGCTTAATAGATGTTTTTTTTTTAATTTTATAAATTAATTTTTATTGGTGTTCAATTTACCAACATACAGAATAACACCCAGTGCTCATCCCGTCAAGTGTCCCCCTCAGTGCCCGTCACCCATTCACCCCCACCCCCCGCCCTCCTCCCCCTCCACCACCCCTAGTTCATTTCCCAGAGTTAGAAGTCTTTATGTTCTGTCTCCCTTTCTGATATTTCTCACACATTTCTTCTCCCTTCCCTTATATTCCCTTTCACTATTATTCATATTCCCCAAATGAATGAGAACATACACTGTTTGTCCTTCTCCGGTTACTGTGGCCAAGTTCAAAAAGGGTGTTGCCTGAGTTCTCCTCTGGGATTTTGATGGAATCTTGTCTCACATTTAGATCTTTCATCTATTTTGAGTTTATCTTTGTGTATGGTGCAAGAGAGTGGTCCAGTTTCATTCTTCTGCATGTGGATGTCCAATTTTCCCAGCACCATTTATTGAAGAGACTGTCTTTCTTCCAGTGGATCGTCTTTCCTCCTTTATCGTATATTATTTGAGCATAAAGTTCAGGGTCCACTTCTGGGTTCTCTGTTCTGTTCCATTGATCTATGTGTCTGTTTTTGTGCCAGTACCACACTGTCTTGATGAACACAGCTTTGTAGTACAACCTGAAATCTGGCATTGTGATGCCCCCAGATATGGTTTTCTTTTTTAAAATTCCCCTGGCTGTTTGGGGTCTTTTCTGATTCCACACAAATCTTAAAATAATTTGTTCTAAGTCTCTGAAGAAAGTCCATGGTATTTTGATAGGGATTGCATTATATGTGTAAATTGCCCTGGGTAACATTGACATTTTCACAATATTAATTCTGCCAATCCATGAGCATGGAATATTTTTCCATCTCTTTGTGTCTTCCTCAATTTCTTTCAGAAGTGTTCTATAGTTTTTAGGGTATATTTTGAGAACCATTTGAATGGTAAATGGTTCTCCAACCTTTTATTTTCAGGTTGTAGGTGTCCTTCTGTCTAAAATGAGTCTCTTGTAGACAGCAAATAGATGGGTCCTGCTTTTTTATCCAGTCTGAAACCCTGGGCCTTTTGATGGGGTCATTAAGCCCATTCACGTTCAGAGTTACTATTGACAGATATGAGTTTAGTGTCATCATGATATCTATTTAGTCCTTGTTTTTGTGGATTGTTCCACTGAACTTCTTCTTAAAGGGGAGTTTTAAGAGTCCCCCTTAAAATTTCTTGCAGAGCTGGTTTGGAGGTCACATATTCTTTCAGTTCCTGCCTGTCTTGGAAGCTCTTTATCTCTCCTTCCATTTTGAATGAGAGCCTTGCTGGAAAAAGTATTCTTGGTTGCATGTTCTTCTCATTTAGGACCCTGAATATATCCTGCCAGCCCTTTCTGGCCTGCCACGTCTCTGTGGAGAGGTCTGCTGTTACCCTAATATTCCTCCCCATGAAAGTCAGGGACTTCTTGTCTCTTGCTGCTTTAAGGATCTTCTCTTTATCTTTGGAATTTGCAAGCTTCACTATTAGATGTCGAGGTGTTGAACGGTTTTTATTGATTTTAGGGGGGGATCTCTCTATTTCCTGGATCTGAATGCCTGTTTCCCTTCCCAGATTGGGAAAGTTTTCAGCTAGGATTTGTTCAAATACATATTCTGGCCCTCTGGCCCTTTCGGCGCCCTCGGGAACCCCAATTAAACGTAGGTTTTTCTTCCTTAGACTGTCATTTATTTGCCTTAATCTGTCTTCATGGTCCCTTAATTGATTGTCTCTTTTTTCCTCAGTTTCCCTCTTTGCCATTAACTTGTCTTCTATGTCACTCACTCGTTCTTCCACCTCGTTAACCCTCGTCGTTAGGACTTCTAGTTTGGATTGCATCTCATTCAATTGATTTTTAATTTCTGCCTGATTGGATCTAAATTCTGCAGTCATGAAGTCTCGTGAGTCCTTAATGCTTTTTTCTAGAGCCACCAGTAGCTGTAGAATAGTGCTTCTGAATTGGCTTTCTGACATTGAAGTGTAATCCAGATTTTGTAACTCTGTGGGAGAGAGGGCTGTTTCTGATTCTTTCTTTTGAGGTGAGGTTTTCCTTCTAGTCATTTTGCTCAGTGCAGAGTGGCCAAAAACAAGTTGTATTGGAACACGGGGGAGTATCACTGGTCCGTCCAGCTGGTCTTCTGGGGGAGGGGCCTGCTGCGCTGATTTTCAGGTGTTAGCACTTGGGGGAGCTGCTCTGCCCCTGCCTGCTGCAGGGCTCAGCGGGGGTTGTTTACCCCGTGGGGCCCCAGGAGGAACAGCAGCAGTTGCTATGGCAACTCTGGAAGCCTGGATTCAGCCTCCGCAGGAACTACGGGCTCGGGCAGGAACTATGGGGCTCTCGGTTCTCCGTCTGCAGGGCCTGGAGGCTCCGGGGCGGGGCCGCTGATCTGCTCAGCTCGGGGCAGGAGCGTCCTTGCTGTCCTGGGCCCTCCCGGCCTCTGCCTGTCCCAGGGGGAGGCCGGATCCTGGGCTGTGTCCCGGCGCCCTGTGCTCCGGGGCCTGCGCTGTTGGATTCGCGCTCCCGCCCTGCAGCTCCCTCCCTGGAGCCGCTCCCGGCCCCTCCGAGCTGCTCCGGCCGCTCGTGCGCGCTGCAGCCCTTAGGGAGCTCGGCGCACTCTCCTGCGCTCGCAGGTGTCTGTTAGTGTCCCAGGGAGCCCGAGGGCATCCCCGCTCTCCTGGGTCCTGCTCTAACTCCCTGCGAGCCCCTTTCCGCCCGCCCGGGAAGGTTGGTGCAGCTCCTGCTCCTCCGGGACGGGGCTCTCCTGTCCTGGGGACACTCGCCCCGGCCTCAGCCCGGCTCCTCGCGGGGCCCCTCCCCCTCGGAGGCCTTTTGTGTCTTTATTTCTTTTTCCCCGTCTTCCTACCTTGATGGAAGCGCGAACTTGTCTCACTGTAGCATTCCAGCTGGTCTCTCTTTACATCTCAGGCCGAATTCGTAAATTTTCAGGATGGTTTGAAGGTTATCTAGGTAATTTGGTGGGGACAGGCGATTTGGGGACCCTGCTCTTCCGCCATCTTGCCCCTCCCCCCCTTAATAGATGTTTAATGGAGGAATAAAAGAATGATCTTCCAACCTTCTGGCTGAGGATTCTCTGCCTTTATAACTGAGCTTGGTGACTGTTCCCTGTTCCCTTGAGACAGATGACAGAGATGCAGGTAATACTTAGATATGTGCAGGGTTTTACAATTTTTAAGTCTGTCACATACATTAAAAAATAATTTTAAAGTTAGATTAATCCAAAAAAAAAAACACACCTTGGTGTGTAGTGAATTTCCCTTTTACACTGAATGAAATTAGGAGAAGTCATCTCCTCCCTTCTAACAAGTCCACTAAATATTAGTCCTTAAATGCAGGGTTTGAAAGTGTGTATTTCAGGTGGGAGATGAAGCATCACTACCTGCTTCAACTGAAGAAAAGCCAAGTGAAGAGTTTAAACAGCATCAAAGGCAACGCAAGTTACAACTTATAAAATATGTGAAGCAGTAGAATGCTTTCCTAAAAGAGGTGCAACACCACAGAAACAGTCCCTCCAAAATAACTCCGCTCACGGAGAATGGGTCTATACTCCTGCAGAAAACCTGCTAGGGGATGCCTGGGTGGCTCAATGGTTGAGCATCTGCCTTTGGCTCGGGTCGTGATCCCGGGGTCTTGGGGTTGAGTCCTGCATCGGGCTCCCTGCCTGGAGCCTGCTTCTTCTCCCTCTGCCTGTGTCTCTGCTTCTCTCTGTGTTTCTCATGGGTAAATAAATAAATAAAATTTATAAGAGAGAGAGAGAGAGAAATCAAAGAAGAGAAAGAAAAAAAAAAAAAACCTGGAGCCACCAGAGGGTGCTCCACCAAAATCTAGAGGAACTGCGTCCATGAGCTCCCTATAGAGCACTCAGATTTTGCGGACTACCATGGGCCAGTCTCAAAGCTATCGCGGTTGCTTTCCCGACCAATTCTCTGTGAGCTGCTCCGTGGAAAAGCACTGTGTCTTCAGCCCCATATTTCCAGATTGGGTGACCATTTCTTCCAGCCACTTGGGACTGCTGTTGCCTCATCCTGGAGGTCTATGTCAACTATAATCCCCTGCAGTAGTGAAACCTGTCCTGTTCTTGCATCTGCTCAGGAATACAGAAATTTATATATGGTTAATTAATGTTTCCCACTTCTCTCAAGTACACTGATAATGAATAAATCAGAACAATATGAGAATATATGAGGCTGTAACATTTAATTTAGCAATTAATAATTAAGATTAAGAGAACTGTTTGTCATTTAGAGACACCAGGATTAATCCTTTTAATTACCATCTGGATTTCTTTTAAATTATCTGATTTGTTTAATCCTTGTTTACTTTCATTTAGAAGCCCTCAAATTTCCCTAATTTTGCACACCAGATACTCAGCTAATCGCCTTAGTAGAAAACAAAACAAAATATGAAGGAATTTAGCACTGGAACCACTCTAGTGGTGGAGAAAGCATGGAGAATGGGAGAGACCTACCTCTCGATCCACGTTAGCCGCCTACTACCTGCAGGACCCGGGGCAAGTCGCTTCCTGTCCCTCAGTTTCATCCCCTTTCTTTGTAAAGGGAGAGAGCGTGGATCACAGCAGGGGATTTTACTTTTAAGTGAACCCATTCTTCTGTAATGGAAAGAGAATATTCTATCAATATCCTGGCTCTAGAAAGATGGCAGGTGGGTCCCATTTGATTTCACCCAAGCACTGAAGGTTCTTCC
This sequence comes from Nyctereutes procyonoides, assembly GCF_905146905.1. NCBI lineage: Eukaryota > Metazoa > Chordata > Mammalia > Carnivora > Canidae > Nyctereutes > Nyctereutes procyonoides. Next base: position 12,651,815 of record NW_026575137.1, read on the forward strand.
TTCCTCACTGCACCACCTCTGCAGGTCTCCAGAAATATGTCCCCTCATCAGTAGTCAGAATGCGAGTCATGCATGTGGGACACATGTTCCTATTCAAGTTGTGCACATGGACTAAGAGTCATGGGACCTGTCCCAAATATGCTCATTTACATGTTTCAGAAGGTAAATAGTGGATTAAGTGAGGGCTTTATTTCTTTCATTTAACAAGGAAATTGAGTACCAGGCAAGCCAGCTCTAGTGTGGCCAAGGACTGGGCTCCTTCTACATCCCTGCCCCGCCGTCCTTAGCAAATGGTCACAGAGTATCTGGACATTTGCAGGCAACATGTCTCCATTTTAGGCAGAAAAGTGAAAGAAAGGAGAGGGCAAAGGGTTCATGCCAGCTGATTTTCTCTGTTTTTATTAGTAAAGCAATGGCTTTCCTAGAAGCCTCATCCAATGGAACATGGAAGCCTTTCATTCATATCTCATTGACTAAGAAACTGTCCACGTGACCTTGAAGGAAGCCTAGGAATTTTTTTTTTGATAAACACATCACGACCCTGAACCAAGCTGGATATATAAAAGCAAGAGGAAAGAGGTGAATGGAAATTGAGTAGGCCACTAGCTATAGGTGCCACAGGAATGAGACAGTATTGGGACACAGATGGAGGTCCTCACGCTATTCATTAGATGATATGCAGATAGTTGTCTAAGAGGAAGTCCTCACCAGACATCAAGAAATCCATTTCCAGACTCCTCCTTGAAGGGGACATAGTGCTCACACCAATGGAGACTTGGCTTCCTTTGACATCCAGCATAGGTGAGCCATTCATCGATGGCTTAGGACTCACCCAGGCCCAATGACCTCCCTTCCTCTTCATTCCCCTGCTACCTTTTCCTCGCTCCCATCTCTGAGAGTCTTTCCCAAGGCAGGAATCTTTGCCTTTCTTCGCTTCCCAAAACCCTATCCTACACACAGAAATCTGCCTTTTCGGAAACCCAGATTTTTAAAATTTACAACCCAAGAATGCCTTCCCATTTTGTCCCTCTGACTTCTCTGAGTCGTCTTTCTCCTAAGGCAATGGACACAGAAAGCCATGCTCACTGAATGGGTCAAGGACCCAAGGGTACAAGGAAATACCAGACGCAAAAACAATTTAAGTTTTAAAAAATCATTCCTCTGCTCTTCATGGGAAATCTTACCCTTAAATCCAAAATGTAAAACAGGTAAAAATTAGAGCCAATATGATTAAGGGGTGGATGGGATATGGGAGGACCTCAAGGCCTTCCTCGTGAGGCCTGAGAGAAGTCAGTCGGGGAAAGCTTGAAGATTCACCAAACTGTAAAATCTCTACAGAATCTTCCATCTTGAATGTTCTACGATTCCATTTTAAGGGGCAAACTTTTAGTCCATTTTCCTAAAACTTGAGAATAATCCCACATAATAAATGTGACAGATGAAGTAAACAGTAATTAAGGTGGACATGGTCCCAGCCTTTCCTTGACCCTGACCCTACTCCTTGGCCCATTTCCAGCTTTCCAGCTTCCCCACGCTCTAAGCAGGGCTTTGTGATGAGGAACCAACATGGAAGAATGAGAAACAAGAGACGCCAGGTCACAAAGTTAAACATAGAAATAATATATGACCCCCCCCAAAAAAAAAGAAAGAAGGAAAAAAATAATATATAAGCCAGCAATTCCATACCTAGGATTATACCCAAAAGAATTTTAAAAAGATACTCAGATGTGCACTTGTACCTTCATGTTCACACCAGCACTAGTCACATTAGCCAAAGGTTAAAAAAAAATGTCCATCAACAGATAAAGGGATAAACAAATCGCGGTATATACATACAGCAGAACGTCATTCAGCCATCCAAAGGAGCAAAGTACTGATCGTGCTGGATGAACCTCGAAAACAGCATGGGCATTGGAAGAAACCAAACATAAAAGGTCACATAGTGTGCGATGTCACTGATGTAAGATGCCAGAGTGGGTGAATCACAGATACGGAAGCAGGTGGATGGGTGGTTGCCAGGCGCGGGGGGAGGAGGATGGGGAGCGACTGCGTCACAGGTCAGGGTTTTCTCTTGGAAGGACGAAATGTTGGGGGACTAGATGTCATGGCTCCACTATCATGAGGTCATTAGATGCCACGGAGTTGTTCCCTTTAAAGTGGTTCATTTTATGTTTTGTGAATTTCACTTCCCTTTTTTAAAAATCATTTTTCTAAAAAAAGAGGAGGTAGCACTACGGGAGCACTCACAAGGAGGGCGTCGGGGGCGGTGGCTGAGGAAGGAACACGTGGGGGAGCACTGTGGGCGCTTGCGGCCCTTCCCTCCCCTGAGATCCAAGGAGGGGACCCCGGCACAGCCACAGTTAACACAAGCTCTGCGAACAGACTACCTGGTTTTAACCCCATTCCTGATACATACGCACCGTGACCTGGGCCGTATCTCAGTTTCCTCCTCTGTAAGGCGGAGACATTGACCCCTAACTCACAGGAAGGGTTAAAATGGTGAATAAGTTCATCCACGTAGAGCTCTTCAAAGAGCATGAGCCACTACAAGGTCGCAGTGAACATCACCCAATGTTCTTTAGCCTTTTGGACTCATGGACCTTCTTCTTTGGACAGATCATTCCAGAAATGAGCTGTGTCACTTGTGCTTTATAAGTCATATACCAATGTTGTTTCCCTACTCTATGATTTTTTTTAATGCAAACTGTAAATAGTACCACCTGCCCAGAAAGCTGTTTAGCTTCCTGGGGCTGATGTGACAAAGTAGCACCATCTGGTTGGCCTAGAATAACAGAAACCTACTCTCTCCTAGTTCTGGAGGCTAGAAGTCAGAAAGCAAAGCATCGGCAGGGCCATGTTCCTTCCAAAGACTCTAGGAGATGATCTTTCCTCACTTCCAGGTTCTGGTGGCCCCAGGCTTTCCTTGGCTTGTGACAGCACGACTCCTGTCTTGCCTGGGTCTTCACGTGGCCGACTTCCTGTGTGTCTTCAAATCAACTTCCTTTTCTATGTGTGTGTGTGTCCAAAATCCCCCCTTCTCCTAAGGACACCGGTCACATCGCAATAGGGCTCACCCTCCTCCACTATGACCTCATCTTAACTAATTTCATCTGCACTGACCTTAATAAGGTCATTCTGAGGTTCTGAGGATTGGAACTTCAGTTTATTATCTTGGGTTGCACAATCCAACCCGTAACAAATCACTGTTGCTCTCCTGATGTGTTCATAAGCTCCACTGCCTTCCTTCTGTGGTCCATCCCAGGCCAGTTAGCTGCCAGAACAATCTTGAAGGAGCAAATGCTTTCCTCCTGCAGGCATATCTCCTATTTGATATCCTGCACTTTGTACACTCTCTACAATGATTGGTCACGTTTGGCTCCTCTGCTAGTTTACGAACTCCCTAAGTGTTGGGGCTGTATCATGTTCAACTCTGAAGAGTAGAAAAGTACCAACCAGAAGAGTACCTAGTACCTGCATGGAAGCTTCAGCAGTTGAGGAAAGAAAGGAAGAAAGAAAAGAAGGAAAACAAGATTCAAATGTCCACTGGCTCAGCAGCCCCCACCTCCAAGTGACACCAGGCCCTCAGCTCCCCCCTCCCCTTCTCTGTTCCACCTTCTGTTTGTCCCAGTGCCCCCCTACTTTGCCTCCATCCAGGCTCTGCCCTGGACTGCCAATGTCTACTCTGACCGCAGACTGGAGGTAAAAGCTCTCCGTGATTCCTAAAAGACATGAACTTCTTCTGACCACTACAACCAAGACTGTGATGGCCTTAGAGTCCCAGCACCCTCCCTCACCAGGCCAGGACATGGAGGGCACGGCTCCTCCCCTGATTACCAACAGTTCAGCCTAACGACCACATAAGTAATAGTTCTAAGCTCTATGAGCACTTGCTGGAGGCCAGGCGATCACATTCCATTCCACTCTCCTCACCTGGGTCGGCTCACTGACAACTCACAGTAACCCAATGTGGTAGGAACTATTTATCGTCAACTCTACAAATGAGGAAACTGAGGCTTAGAGGAGTTGAATATCTTGGCCGCAGTCATAGCTGGTGAGCGTGGGGCCAAAATTTGACTCCAGGCAACCTAATGGCAAAAACATCCAAAACTTGGCAGTGGACAAAAAGGTGGCTGGCTGCCTTCTCAGTGTCATCCTGAACATGGTACAGACCCGCTCCGCAATTATCCCATCCTCCGGGGGTTTACTAGTGACTCACTCTTTACCACTGATTAGGGTCTACTACGACTTTGTGCGGGTAGATGTTAACTTGTACAAAGCTGAGAATGACTTAAACCATCCCTGACCCGCAGCAACGCAAGAGAGCTTCTCTCCAGTTGGAAAAGTTACCTCCAAAGGGGACAGCTCTAGCATCCCCTCGGAGACTAGCCCGTTTCCAACTACTGCAGCAGTCTATTCCAGCATCCTCTCTTTCAGTGCCTATAAATCCTTCCATCTCAGCTGTAATCCTTTGAAGCAGGTTTACCACCCTGCTAGTTCCCTCATTAATGAGTTAATTAAATCTGTGACACATGTTCATTCTATACTTATATAAGAGTTGTGTTTATAATACACTGAAATTTTTACCTGGCACACCAAAGCCCCCCAGGCTTACCCACTACACTAGAATGAATGAATGAATGGACGTTAAATCAGAAGATACATGTTAAACCTAAAAAAATTAAAAAACGAATGATAAAATAATAAAAAAAAAAACGGTTTAAGAGAAAAGAAGATACATGGTGATTGTGTTTAGTAAGGGAGTACAAACCGCAATCAGAGCCCACTAGTCCCTGAAAGAGCAGTGCGTAAACTGCTACAAAAGCGTATTGTTGGGGATCCCTGGGTGGCCCAGCGGTTTAGCGCCTGCCTTTGGCCCAGGGCGCGATCCTGGAGTCCCGGGATCGAGTCCCACGTCGGGGTCTCGGCATGGAGCCTGCTTCTCCCTCTGCCTGTCTCTCTCTCTCTCTCTCTCTCTCTCTCTCTCTCTCTCTGCCTATCATAAATAAATAAATAAATCTTTTTAAAAAAAAAAAAGAGTAGTGTTGTACAAAGGAGTATTGCTTGCCTCCTGTTCTCCATGTGCTAATTCCCCACAAAAACTGAGTCTAGCTAGGACAGAGGCTGCTCGGGAATCCTGGCTGTTGGTTGCTTTGGGAACTTGGTGAAAGTGAGACAGACCTTTGAGACGAAGATTGGGCCTTACCAAAGAGCCAGCCACTCCCAGGAGACTGATCTGTGTGTCTCTCAAAGGGTGTGACCTCCTGGGGATTCTGCGAAGGGCAACAGAACCATTGTACCAATAGCCTGGTTCAGCACACACCAAGTACCCCAATTCAAGTCTACTAAGAGAAATTCATAAGTGAAATAACTACAACACGGCGCATCATTGGAATGCATTGTCACTTGCAATATAGAAGCTGCTTAGTAAATATTTAACAAGTCAAAAACTTGCCCCCGATGCAGAGAAATCACTTCTGCAAAAAATAAAACCAAGCTGAACCAATTCCATTGAACATCTTTCAAAGCTATTAAAGTTATTTTCTTTATTTGGGGAAGGATTATGACACACATACTTAGTTCCAAGTCACTGCTAATAACTTGCTAATGGTGTCAATGGAGTTCTTAATTATACAAGAAAGACCATGAATGACCTATTTTTCAAGTGTTCAAAAATGGAAACATACATTAAAAACCCATTGCATTTTTCTGTGTTTCTTTTCTGGGGTCGTCATGAACATTTACGGTTTCTATTTGTGAAAGGATTCCACGAGCACACCATTGGGTAAGGCACCCCGAGGCAGTTTTAAGGGTCCGCGTGATAAAATATCGATAGGTTTCCCGAAATGAGGCACGAATGAGGAACATACTTACTTTTTCAAGCCATTCTTCTGAGTAGTGGGGATACAGCAGTAAACAAAACGCACGATGTGTCTTGCCATTTTGGAGTTCAGGTGCTACTAGGGAAAAACAAGACATGGAAAAATAAAACAGCAATGCACACAGTAAGATAGAGGGTGATGCATGCCGTGGAGAAGGAGCGGGGAAGAGGGAATCCCAGGCGGGGATTGGGAAGGAGCTTGGGATTGCAAATAGGATGGTCGAGGATGGTCTCACCAGGTACAGGCTTTTAAGGACATGAAAGAGTCAATGATAAGGTATCTGGAGAGAGCACATTCTAGGAAAATAGCAAGGACAGCAGGCATCCAGAGGCAGCAGTGCAGCTGGTGTGTGTGAGGAGATAGTAAGAAAGTCCCTGGAGCCAATGGTATGAGTGAGGGAAAAGTTGTGAGGACTGGGATAGAGGGGGCGAGTAGATGGGGTTCAGTTTGGGGTAGAGGGCTGATCTGACCCCTGGGGGTCTTCCCAGGATCAGCTGGCCGCTGGATCAACAGGTTGAGAGGGGTCAGGGCAAAACACGAAGATGAGTTCCATCCCTGTGGCTGGAAACCGCTCTTCCCAACCTCCACCACCGCCAAAGGTCGGGCCACTTGAAAACGCGTCCAACCTGCTTTACTATGTCACCTTGTAGTGACCAGTTTTAATCCCTGCTCTGTGAGAACATCAAAAAGGAGAGATGGGAAAATGAAGCTGGACACGAGGGTTATAGTTTCCCAGGAAACAAGGAAAAAATAAAACTGCAATCTGCATTTTTTGACAGAGAAATCGAGTGGACTCAAGTCTCCTTAGGAAGGAAAAAAGCTAATGTTAGTGAGTTAAAAATAACAATGCAATACAGAGTGTGCTGGAATAATTAGCCTTGGAAAGGGTTTGCCCCAGTGATCTCATTACATTTCCTCAGATGACTTTCCCAAGCTGTGGCAGGTGAGTAATAGGAAGCTGCTGGATGGCCAGGCACAATGGTCTGGTTTTAAAAACCTGTAATTTAATATTGAAATAAACGGCAGAGCCCCAAAACATCAAGACCAATCAGATGATAGTTAAAGAAAGCGACATGCGCCCGTGTCCTGTAAATGGCTCTCCTGGGGTGCAGCATCACGCCAGCCTTCGCTGTGAGTCACGGCTGTGAGCCACAGCATCCGTGGACACCTGCCGGACGCATACGGAGGGAGTTTCCTACACGTTTAAATTGTATGACACTGTTCAGTTGTTTTGTGTTTTTTTTTTTCTCCACCGTTCACTTTAGATGCTGAAGGTTTGTAGAGTTGTTTTCTGAACCGCACTAGGGAAGCCGAGGCCCGCTGCTGGGAAGGTGGACGCTTTGCTGCAGGTCAGCGCTTTTCTCACCCTGCCTGCTGACTTGCATGAACTGAAACAGAAACCAATTACTCTAAGATCAAAATCTTCAGATGCCTCAAGAGCAGTTTTAATTTGGTTTTAGAGTTGTGGGCTGGCTTTCTCCCTCACTTGTTAGCGTCAGATAAGCCAAATTTAAAACATTGCCAAGTAATGGAAAGTTACTTGAATCCTCTCTTATGACTGTTGCCTGTTTATACAACCATTATGGTCATTTTATGGTTGCCCACAAACACGTTTCTTTTTAAATGGAATGTCCCGTGGCTCATTTTTTTTTTTGTCCCGTGGCTCATTTTGAGCTATTTTTCTCATCCCCTTTATAGACCTCTATCCCTTTCTCTCATTCTATTGGAAGCCTGAACCCCAGTTCTGTAAATACATTAAGAATAAAAACCGAAAAAAAAAAGAATAAAAACTGATCCCCTTTGGAATGAGATCATATTATGGAATTTATTCTCAGATTGCAGAGTAAACAATTCTTGTTTACTTTGATTATGATTAGAATTCATGTGTGGCCAAGCTTTAACTTCCTGGCATTCCTAGTGGTCAAGGAGGAGCACTCAAGTTGTACTATTCCTTCTTCATCCCAGCTGATTCGAGCTTTGGTCCTGCCTGTGCCTTAGGATAAACCATCTCTTAACAGGTGGGCTGAACCCACCCATTTAGTGGCCACGAGCAGTCACCAAATAGGATACTCCCCTCTGCCCATAATACCATCTAACTCAACATCTCAACCTCAACTGACACTTCAGTGCTACCCAAGAATCTTTCTAGTGTGTCCTTTCATTAATTCAATTTATTTTACTGAGCACCTACTATGTACAAAGCCTTGGTCCACACATGAGACTCAGTGTCTACCGACAGCTCCACCTTCTGTTCCTCCTACGGCTATTCCTAACCTACACTGTTCCCCTGGAGCCTCCAGCCCCAACACCTCTCTCACTCCTATTGGCAGTGATGTAGACAATTTTAGAGAAGGATTCCTTTAGCTTTCCCTGCCATCCTGACATCTATATGCACATCAGCCCCTTATCTAGCTTTCCTTCCTTCTTCCCACCTCAGTAGAAAAAGTATAACATGGTTCCATCAATTTCTACCTCCTTAGGGGTCTTACTTCATCAACTTTCCCCTCTCTCTTATCTTTATTCTCATCCTTGCTGGTCTCTCTGTAGCCACTTCTAGAAAGAGGAATCTCCACATTCTATTGCTACTTTGTCATCTCATCAGCATTAACATACTTGGTTACCAAATATGACTCTATGCCCTAGGTTCCTCCATATATGAGCAAAGCCCTACTGGATATATCACCAGACGGATGGCCCAAGATACCTTAAACCTCGTATGCCTGGAACTGAACCCATCAACTAGGCCACACTACAAGAGTTTGGGTCTCACTTCCACCACTTCCTGCCCAAGTGACTCTGGGCAAGTTATTGAACCATTTTGTCCTTCAGTTTACTTGAAAACTGTAAAAAGTCTGAGACGTTACCTACTAACTTGCAAATAAGCAAGTTTGTCTGCCATAGTTCCACAGACGTTGGTAGAAGATATGAAACCCTTGGGTCAGAGATGAAGGAGAGCTTGTTACTGACAACAGTCACAGTAGCCAGGGTATCAGCATATATTGCTCCGGTTCCTGGAATCCCATTCCCTACAGGGAGATGCAAAAAGGGCCAGATTATATCTGCACATGCAGTGTCGTTACAGGAAAGCAGCTCTGAGTTTAGGGAAACTGCTTTCTGCTCCGAAGGGAGATGGTGTGTCTCCCAAGGTTGTTTGCTTATATGTTCAATAAAATGGAAAATGTTATAATAGCTGACCCACCAGTTGTCATGGATATTAAATGTGTTTTAAAAATACTAAAGCCAAAAAAAAAAGCCAAAAAAAATCAATAAAAAATAAAAATAAAAATACTAAAGCTCTTAGTATCTAGTATCTCTTAGGCACAGAATAAGCACTAATATTGTATCATGGCCCTATTCTCCAATAGGTAAGTGGTTGAGGGTGTATCATTCACCTCTGTAAGCCCGTACCAAGCACAGTGTGCCTCATGCAGTAGTTTCAGGATGTCTGCTAATATTGGTTGTCAAATATCTGAAGGTCGTGCAATATCACATGTACTATTTTACATTTCAAGATAGACGAAATACTACGATGGTGGAAATCTTAAATACTGACTCATCTTAGGCTTAACAAGTAAATCATGGTGTTAATGCTAATTGTGGAAGCTGTCAAGTTAACCTGAGTTGTGTAGAAAAATATCACCTAATATGCTTCTCTTTAGAACGGATTTAATAATGTCTAAAGGCTTGTTTTATGTTCCATGGAAAGCATTGTTATTCCTTTAAATAAGTATTAGGTTAACAGGGGCAACTTTAGACACACACACACACACACACACACACAAAAGCCTTCGCCCTTATAATTAGTTTGACCTACAGCGCAGTAAATCTCCAATAATCCGAACACCCAAAGTTCAGTGGCTATTGTATTTTAACATGAAGCTTATCTAGTAAATAAGGATTTACTGAGTATATTCCCTGTGCGGCACCCTACCCTGCGTGGTCGGAATAGCATATGCAGAGGAGAGAGCCAACACTCTTCTGATCCTGGAGGACTCACATTCAGGAGGGAAGGAAAGCACCAAAAACTCAAATGCAGAAGTGTTGAAAGAGTTGAGGAGATCCCAATACGTAGCATTCTAAACCAATTAAGAAATAAGATTTAAAAAAATAAAAATAAAAAAATAAAAAATAAAAATAAATAAAATAAATAAAGAAATAAGATAAAAGAGAGGGACCTGGGTGACTCAGTGGCTGAGTATCTGCCTTTGGCTCAGGTCGTGATCCTGGGGTCCCAGGACCGAGTCCCCATCAGGCTCCCCATGGGGAACCTGCTTCTCCCTCTGCCTGTGTCTCTGCCTCTCTGTGTCTCTTATGAATAAATAAATCTTTAAAATAAAAAAAAGGAAAGAAAGATAAAAGAATCTGCATGTGGAGACCAAAATATCACTTTTAGTACAGAACCAGCTGACACAGAGCGCCTGGCATCAGATATAGGAGCCAAGTGAGCTTTCCACGTGCAGTGGCTCTGGAGACGTATCCGTGGAAGACAGGAGCACAAACTCACCACGGCAGCACCCCCCACACCACAGGCCCCACGGTTTCTATGGGACTGAGAATGACTAGGGACCCGCTGCCGTGAGGCAGACATCAACAAGACAGTAGGAGGTCTCTGCTGCCTGCCCAGTTGCTCCTTGGACTCACTCCTCAGCCCACTTCCCATTTGTAGGGTGGAGAAAGGAGTGAAGCCAAAGGCCAAGAGTGTTGGTGATAATGCCCTCCACTGAACATCAGAAGAGCAGAGAAAAATGTTCCCCTTAACAACGAAGCAGATGCTTTCGGGAAAAGTCAAAGTGAGGAGAACATCACATCAGGCATATCAGAAAGGGTAGGAGGGGAAGGACCTTCCCCGTCTGGGATGTTCGATGAAGGCCTCTCCAAGGAGTGGCAGTTGAGTTGAACTCAGCCCACTGGGAGGACAATCTAAGCAAGGCTCTGAGATGGGAATGAATTGGGTGGGATCAGGGACCAAAGGAAGGCCAGGGAGGGGCACCTGGGTGGTTCAGTCCGTTGAGCACCTGACTCTTGTTTTCAGCTCAGGTCATGATCTCAGGGTCCTGGGATTGAGCCCCACATGGAGCTCTGCACACAGCTCAGAGTCAGCTTGAGATTCCCTCTCTCCCCCTCTGTGCCTCCACCTGGTCACATTAGGAAAGAAAAAGGAAAGGGACAGGGAAAGAGAGGGGAGCGGAGGAGAGGAGAGGAGAGGAAGGGAGGGAGGGAGGGAGGGAGGGAGGGAAGGAAGGAAGGAAGGAAGGAAGGAAGGAAGGAAGGAAGGAAGGAAGGAAGGGAAGGGAAGGGAAGGGAAGGGAAGGGAAGGGAAGGGAAGGGAAGGGAAGGGAAGGGAAGGGAAGGGAAGGGAAGGGAAGACCAGGGAGACTAGGGCAGTGAGGTTAGCTCAATAATGAATAATGCCCCCCAACGCAGATGCCCATATCCTAATCCCTGGGACCTGTGAACACATCACCTTAATGAGAAAAGGGACTTTGCAAGTGTGATTAATCGAAGGCTCTTGAAATGGGGAGAGTGTCCTGAACGATCCAGCAGGGCCCACTGTAATCACAGGAGTTCCTATAAGAGGAGGCAGGAGTGTCAGAGAGACAGAGAATGAGATGCTCCACTGCTCACTTTGGAGATGGAATCATGAGCCAAGGAATACAGTGGCCTCTGAGAGCTAGAAGAGACACAGACGCAGATTCTTGGAGCTTCCAGCAAGAACACAGCCCTGCCGACACCTTGACTTCAGGGCCTCTGACCTCCAAAACCGTAGGAGAATAGATGTGGTGTTCAGGCCGCTAAAGCTCGTGGTCAGTTGCTCCAGCAGCGATAGGAAACTAATAGGAAACAAGAGGGGGTGAGGAGGTGAGGCCCAAGAGTGTGGTAAAGGCCCAATTCTGTGGGCCCCTATAGGTCATAGCAGAGCTTGGGTTTTATTCTGGTTGCTATGGGAAGCCATGGGAGTGGTAAATAGAGGAGCGATAATTTCTAGCTTCTGTTCCCGTCACTATGTAGACAAAGAGTGAAAGCCTGGAGACTAGCTGAGAGGCTTTTGCTATAGTCTAGGGGTCTTGAACCAGGGCTGCAACATTGGGGGGCATGAAAGGTGATCAGATTTAGGATCTATTTTTAGAGGCAAAGATGAGAATACTGGTGGGTTGACCGAATTGTGAGGGGAAAAAAAGGCAAATCAAGCTGGTCTGCCTCCCTGCATGTGCATCTGCCTTAACTCATTCAAGCTCTGACGCCCACTTCGGGTCACTGACCCCTCCTCCCACAAGGTCACTGACCTGCTCGACCCCACCTAATGGCTATTGTTCTGCTTCTGAAAATGCTAAATATTGTTTCAAAGCTGTTTTTAAAAATATCCCGTGAAAAGGTAGGTGTCCCTTTTAAGAAGAGCTATTTATAAACGTTGTAGATAAGAGGGGACCACTCTCCAACAACGAGTGGAATGCTCTCCTCTTAAAATTTAGCAACCTGTGAGAAGCTGGAGATGCAAGAATGGCTGAGAACAGAAATGTTTCCCTCTTTTTAGATAAAGTGGAAATTGAGTTCTTGTTGCTCAGGGAAACAAGCTTTTGTGTCCTCCTAGCGAGCATGAGCTTAGGACTGTCTACTGTCTCTTTTTCTGCCTTGAAGAGATGTAGGGGAATCAGGGGCCCAGCAACCTTCAAGGCAATAAGGAAGCTAGAAGGATGAACTGAGGCTTACCTTTCAGAACCTGGGTAATGTCACCTACAGATGAGAGCCCAGGGGACTGGAGGGAGCAGAGGAGCCCCAAACTCGCCTGAATCCCAGAACCTTTCTCAGGAGGCCCTGACTCCAGGATAAGCCTTCAGAGTGAATAATAAAGATAAAGACTGGCTATGTCACCAGGGTTACTTTTGGGGAGGAGGGATGCCCCTCCAAGGGGATATTGCATTTCATTTTATTTATTTTTACGTTTCATTTTATTTAAATTCAATTAATTAACATATAGTATATTATTAGTTTCAGGGTTACTTTAAATCAGAACTCACAGATATTAAAGACTGGATCCAACTATTAGGAAAGTTACCAAATTGTACATAGGCACCTTCTTTTTTATGATAGATATACGATGTGTGAACACGATATCAGTAAACATTTCTGCCTTCAGCCATGATGGACTAGGTTATACTCAACCAACTATCTCGCCAAGAACAACTAGAAAAGTGGGATAGAGTTCACCTTGCATCTGTTTGAAGGCATTCAAAAGCTAGCAAAAGGGTCAGGAATTGAGAGCCACAATCTTTAGTTTATGTTCCTTCCAGAAGCAGCTGCCAAGAGAATCATTTGAGTCTAAGGAAGTGATTAGAGGAAACATTAGTAGGGTAGGGGGGAACTGAGACAAGGAAGTGAAGGCAGCCCCAGAATGAGCAGTTGTCATGCACTGATTATCTAAAGCTTGAGTCCATAAGGGAAATGTGGAATACCTTACGTCTCCGAGCTCCCTCCCAAACAGCGAGACAGCTGGAGTATAGACACTCCAACTATACTTTATTGGACCTTCATGACCCCATAATACCAAAAATCGACAATGATATTACAAGAAAGAAAAATTGTAGACCGATCTCTCTTGTGAACATAGCTACCAAAATCCAAAACAAAATATTATCACCCAAATCTAACTATATATAAGAGGATAATATATCACATCCAAGTTGAGTTTATTCCAAGCAGATAAGACTGGTTTCCATATGAAAATCAATCAGTGTAATTCATCCCACGAACAGAATAAAGGAGAAGATATGACCATTCATTAAAAATGTTATTTAATATTCAGTTTGGATATTAATTAACCATATTTTTATTTTTAAAGGAGCAAAGAGCAAACAATACATGTTAATTTCCACTCAGCTAATTATGTGGCTCATTTTAAATCTTATAATTAGGTGAAGTGACCAGGGTAGAAGAGAGACTTACAGTAATTATAAGATCAAGGTTTAAGAGGCCTTGGGGCATCTGGGGGGCTCAGTGATTGGGCACCTGCCTTTGGCCCAGGGCGTGACCCCGGGTCCGAGGATCAAGTCCCGCGTCGGGCTCCCTGCATGGAGCCTGCTTCTCCTTCTGCCTGTGTCTCTGCCTCTCTCTGTGTCTCTCATGAATAAATAAATAAAATCTTTAAAGGGCCTGGAGGAACCTCTTGAATGGGCATATCTATACCAAAAGTAACAATGACGGTCATAAAAGAAAATGCATTTATCTCATAAACCAGTGAGGCAAAACCAATTCTTCAAAAAATGGCAGGTTGGAAAAGATTGAGAGGAGGCAAGACTCAGGCCAAATGTAGGTATACTTTTGATGTAGGTTAGAGTAGTGCCATGTGTATGTCCAGTCAGGGGCTGGAACCCAAGGGCCAGCATAGAAGCACGAATCAAAGGATAAGCCATCACATCAGCCCAGAGATGGAGAGATGCTACCTTAGCAACAGTCCAAGTGAAGCCTTAGAGGCTAATGTAGGTAGAGGCAGGGGAGTGGAAAGTGAGTTACTGTGCCAGGAGAGCCAACCACATCGGTAGGAATTCAACAGCAATAAAGTGAGGCTAGGAAAACACCAAATCTAGCTGGTAGCCTGCAGGTAGGCCCGTTCAGGCAGCTGAGCCTGCAGGGAGAGGTCCCAGAGGCAGGCCCTGGCGTTGGAAAGATCCAGCACTATTCACACGGTTGATGACTTTTATGGAGCATCTGCCACGGTGCAAGCACATTCCTTTCTCTCAACAAGGGCAGCATCTGGCGGAGAGAGGCAGGCAAAGAAAAACAACAAAGGCGACACACTAAGGTACATGCAAAACTAGAGCAACTCAAAAAAAAAAAAAAAACTAGAGCAACTCAAAATGTATTTCATGAACATGAAGAGGCACCCACGTCTATACAGAGCTGCACTCCCCCATATGTTAGCCATTAACCACATGTGGCTACTTAAATTTAAATTAATTAAAATTAACTAAAATTGAAAATTCAGTTCCTTAGTCACACTAGCCACATTTCAAATGCTCAAAAGCCACATGTGGCCAATGGCTACCATATGAGACAGTGAAAATATAGAATATTGCCACGGTGGCAGAATGCTCTCCTGGACAGCACTAAATCCTAAAGAATTCAGAGAAGGTTTCTTGATGTCTAAGTTAAGTCTTTAAAAATGCATAAAAGTCAGGTAGGCAAAAAAAAATGCACAGAGCAAAAAATAAGAAATCAATCTGTGGCTAAAATTAACAACACCTGTTGGTGAGGATGCTGAGAAAGGAAAATCCTTTTGCACTGCTGGTGGGAACGCAGGCTGGTGCAGCCACTCTGGGAAACAGTGTGGAGGTTCCTCAAAAAGTTCAAAATAGAGCTGCCCCACGACCCAGCAATTGCACTACTGGGGATTTACCCAAAGGATACAAAAATTAAGGATGCAGATTCAAAGGAATGCGTGCAAACAGTAGCCAAACTATGGAGAGAGCCCAAGTGTCCATCACCTGATGAATGGATAAAAAAGATATGGGATAGATGTATATCTACATATATCTATATATCGATAGATGATAGATAGATAGATAGATAGATAGATAGATAGATAGATAGATAGATAGATAGATTCCATGATCTGGGCTATTACTCAGCCATCCTAAAGAATGAAATCTTGCCATTTGTCATGTCATGAATGGAGCTAGAGTGTATTAACACCAGGCAAAATAAGTCTGTTGAAGACAAATACCATATAATCTCGCTTATGTGAAATGTAAGAAAGAACAGATGAGCATATGGGAAGAGGGAAAAGAAAAAAAAAAGGAGAGAGGAAACAAACCATAAGAGATTCCTAAGGATAGGGAACAAACTGAAGGTTGATGAAGGGGGCGGGGGGGGGAGGGCCTAGCTGGGTGATGGATACTGAGGAGGGCACTTGTGCCGAGCACTGGGTGTGGTAGACAAGTGATGAATCACTGAATTCTACTCCATAACTAGTATTGCACTGTATGTTCAGGAACTAAAATGTAAGTTAAAAAAAATTTAAAAAAAGGAAATGAAATGAATCTGTAAATAGGCAGGAGCAGATCGTTTAGCCCCAAATGCCGCATAAATGAGCTTAGATTTTACCCCACGTGTAGGATGGCTCCAAGTCTACCTAGTTCAACTCAGTCAGACATGCAGAGACAATGTGGGCTTTGGAACTACAGCTAAGGCAGCCTCACGAGCAGGTAAGAGGGTGCAGGCACGGGCTCTGGAGGGGGCCCTCGTCCCTCGGGTCACTGCCTGTGCTAAAGGGAAGGGTGTGCTGGAGCCAGCTTGTAGGGGCTGCCAGGAACAGAGCAGACACCCCTTTCGTCACTCTGTGTTCAGTAAGAGCATGTAGATAACTTACAATCAGTCCTAGCAGACGTATTTATAGCTCAGAAATCAGCAAATACTATGAATTGGACTTTTTTTTACCAGCTGGTCACTGCTTCCTATTCCTGCAAGTAGGCTGGTCCCTAGGCTGGCCCCTCCTTCCGTGAGGGCCATGTGAGACTCCTCCCTGGCACCTGAGGTTGGGGGAGGCCCTGGAGAGGGGTGGGCCCCCCCTGGAGAGGGGTGCCCCCCCCCCACCGTCTACCCAGGATCCAGGCCCTGGGGGGCAGAGCTTGGAGGTGAGGGTGTGTTGCTGGGGCCGCCCGGACAGTAGAAGGGGTGGCCGTGAGGGCCTCTGTGCGAATCGTCAAGACCCCGCAGCCGAGGCAGAGACCTTCTTATCTATACACCCAGGACAGGCCGGTTGGTCCGTCCTTTCACCTACCTGGTGTGGTCGGCCTCGTTCCTCGCTCTCGCCCTGCATCCCAGGCGCTGGTCCGACACAGGTGGCCAGCTAACACCTGGAGATGCCCCGACTCTCCGCTGCACCTTCCAAGTGATTTTCCACTGGACTCGGGGGCCCCTTGCCTTTGCAATGGTGGGCGCGGGGCCACCCCCCGGCTCTCAGCTCAGTGCACGATGTGAAGGTGGGGGCCACCGCAGGAGACACGGGGAGGCCTTACACCAGCCCCGTGGCTTCCGGGGCACAGATCTGTCGGTAGTTCTTTCCAGCTTGGCCTGTTTTTCCTTTAGATGTCAGTTTTGTGGTAGTAATTCATGCCTTAAGGGTGTCTAACATTCTCTTTAGCCCAAAACATGTCCTAGTGTCCTTTTAATTGACATACACTTGGGTATATTCCCATGTGAGAGGTTTAAGATTTATGGATTTTTGGATTTATTGAACTTAAAGATTTATAAGGTTCAAAGTGATCCATGATCCCAAGATCCATCTGAGGAATTTTGTCCATGCTAAATCCCACAGAATATAGAGAACTCTGAAGAAAAGGAGGCCACCCCCGGACCACCGAGGACGAGGCCTTGCAAACAGTGGCAAAGGTACGAGTTACAAACTCTCTGAGTCTACTTGGACGCTCCTCGCCCCCCACCCCCACCCCCACCCCTGTGACTGGGGCCATGAGTCTGCTCTGGGGAGGGGGTTCCAGCTGAGGAGAAAGCTCACGTTGGAGCAAGAGGCTGCAACACCGTGTGGCTTTCTCCAACAATTCCCAACCCAACGTCTACAGGAAGAGAGGAGACGAATGAGCTTAGGGTTTGAATTCTATGGGTAAACGATGGAGGGGGTCAGTGGGCAGAGGAATGGGTGGAGCAGTTCAGGTGAAGATGCACAACCTGGCCAATACGGGGGGGGGGGGAGTGGAAAGGGTTGAAAGGCTGAGAGAGGGTGACCAGGGTCAGAAAAGAGCAGAGGACATAGAGAAGGAGGCCAAGCAGGAGGGAGGCCACGGGAAAGAAAAAACAACAGATGTTTGGGGTAAAAGGGTAGAAAATTAAGGCTAAATGTGGGAGCTGTTTCCAGCGACAAACAATGGAAGATGTGACCCAGATGTAAAGAGGCCTGTAAAGCGGACAGCTTTAGAGAACTAGAAGTGAAAGTCCGGGGAAGTTCAGGAGCAAGGCCAAATTTGGGACAGGAAAGCTACAGGACCTCAAACATCCCGGGTTGTGGTGGGCTTCGTCTTTAGCACGATGACTAAGCTGCATTTTGGTTTTTAGCGAGGAAGGCCGGTGGGCTCCCGTACCAGTGGGTCTCTCTGGGGCGGAGGGGGGCGTCCATCTGGATACCTGAGTCTCAAAGGAAAATGTCCTTTTACGTGACAAGAAGGATCTGGCAACCAAGGACCGGCCGAGGGGAGTCGGGAGGAAGCCAGTCGTCCTCCCGCCCCTCCTCCACCAGCGGTCCTTGGGCGGGGGAGGGGGGGGACTGCAGAAGTGGCATCCGTGGGCCTTGAGCCAGTTTCATGAGGACCAGGACTCGGAAAAGCAAGTCTGGAAACATAGGAGATGTTGAGGAATTTGCAGACAAGGCCCGAACACGATGAAGAGTGTGCCGGGAAGGAGGATGGATGCGGACGACCCGGGGCTGAGTAGCTACAGAACAAGGAGGGAGGACAGAGACTGAGAAATCACGAGAGGAGGTGCGCAGCACGGGAGGAGATGGGTTGACTGTTATGGTGATAAAGGACCACCGAGAAGGGAGGCCCGGCTGCAAGGGACGGGCAGGGCTGGGGGCCGTACAGAGCAACCGAGGCACTTGCCTGGAGCACACAATTTTAGGGGGTGCCCAAAAACCCTCATTATCCAAAAATAAAATTGTATTGCAAATTTTCAAAAATCAAAATGAATGTCAAAAATCCACAGGGAGCAAAATAGCAACATTTTTAAATGAAGACAGGCTCAGGATCCCTGGGTGGCGCAGCGGTTTGGCACCTGCCTTTGGCCCAGGGCGTGATCCTGGAGACCCGGGATCGAATCCCACGTCGGGCTCCCGGTGCATGGAGCCTGCTTCTCCCTCTGCCTGTGTCTCTGCCTCTCTCTCTCTCTCTCTGTGTGTGACTATCATAAATAAATAAAAATTAAAAAAAAAAATGAAGACAGGCTCTACGTGGTGCAGTAATGACTGTCATTTCCAGGCAGCCCACTGTTCCCAGGCCCTGCCTGTTGAGCCCACCACTGGGCGGGTTTATGAAGGTTGACAACGGGATGCAGTGGTGGGCGACACTTTTAGTACCGCGGGGCTTTACATAGAGTCAGGGGCACTGGGGCGCTGGGGGCTGACAGGTGCTGTGGGTGGGGAGGGGCCATGGGTTCATTTCATTTATTCAGCATCGAAACCCACGAAACGTGCTACTATGACCTAGATGAGGACAAGAGTTGCGGGGTATCCAGTAACTTAGGGAGATGGTACGGGGAGTCCCCTCCAGGCTCCGGTGGTGTCCGATGGCCGCTGCGTTTCTGCCTTCGCCTGCCCCTCGTCACCCTGTCCCCTGGACTCTAAGCCACTCAAAGGCAGGGGCTGTGTTCCCCTCACTGTTGTCCCTTGAAGTTTAACCCTCACCTGCCATACGCTGGACACCCACCAAATAAGTCCGTCTTTCACGTTGCTCAGGCCAAAACCTTGGAATCATCCTTTGTTCCGCTCATCCCATCTAACATCAGCAAATCCCACCCTTAAACATACGCAGGATCTGACCACTTCATGCCGCATCCGCCATCCCCATCCTGATCTGAGCCACCGTCCATGCTCCTGAATTGTTGCAACAGCCTCTACCGGCCTCTGCACTTTCAGACCTTGTCCTCCCATTGATCTTGTAAAAACGTAAAGCAGATGGTTTGTCAGCTACTGAGAACGCTCCAATAGCTCCCTGCCTTTCTCAGAGTAAAAGCCCACCGCCCTGGAGGAGCCTCCAGGATCCTATAACCAGGGTATCCTCTCCACCGCACACCTCGGCTCCAGCCACAGTGACCTCGGTGTTTCTTAAGTGTGCCGTGTGTGCTCCTGCCTCAGGACCTTTGCACAGGTCCCTTTGCCTGGCATCTCTAGCTTCAAATGTCTTGGTGGGTGAGACGTACCCTCCAGGTAATGGGGTCCACCTGGAGAGCACTGCAGGAGAAGCAGGTCGCCTAAAAAAAAAAAAAGTTGGGTTGGCTTAGAATCATATAATCATGGAATGTTAAAGGAGAAAGACCTTATAAGTGAAGGCATCTTAATCTTTATGTGTCTCAGAGCCCTCGACGAGTCCGATGAAGCATGGAACCTCTCCTGAGACTAATGCTTCCAAACGTATAATCTAAACAAGCACAATCACGGGGAAACCGATTACATCAAATACAGCCATCAAGATGTTTTTAACTCTTGGTGATGCTTGCGCGGCCTCACCCCCTGGGCAAAGGCCGAGGCGCCACAGACCTGTAAAAGACGGGTCCCGGGTGGCTCCGCTGGGACAGTGTTGGGCTCTTTCTATTTCTTTGTAAAGATGTTATTCATTTAGTCACGAGAGACACAGGCAGAGGGAGAAGCAGGCTCCCTGCGGGGACCCGACCTGGGAGCCCCAGGGTCCTGCGAGCCACCAGGCGCCCCAGCCCTGGGCCCTTGATGTCAGC
Organism: Nyctereutes procyonoides; assembly: GCF_905146905.1. Classification (NCBI taxonomy): domain Eukaryota; kingdom Metazoa; phylum Chordata; class Mammalia; order Carnivora; family Canidae; genus Nyctereutes; species Nyctereutes procyonoides. The sequence goes on from NW_026575137.1 coordinate 12,672,145, forward strand.
TGGGGTCATGATCTCCGGGGTGGGACTGAGCCTAACATCCAGCTCCCCACTGAGCCGTCTACTGCCCTCCCTCCCTCCCTCACTCATGTGCAAGCTCTCTCTCTCCAAAATAAATAAATCTTTAAAAGAAAAAAAAAAGAACGCCTTTGGATTCTCACGGCTTTTTTGCATCTGGGAAGACACAGGAACACCCAGGTTGGGCAGAGGGGAGCCACTCACCACCGTCACCCAAGGCGCACGCCCGCCGGAGGAGCCCCCCATCCTCTCTTGCTCTGCAGGCCTATGCGTCAGCGCAGGCAAGTGAGACGTGAGCCAGACTTGGAAATCCTCAGGGTGTTAAGGGGAAACTTCAGCTGAATTCACAGAAGAAACAGACAAACCCAACTAAGCCTCAAAAAGTTTCCCAACACTGTAATTACCTGCGAAGGAGGAGAGCAGTAGATCCGGGAAGTGTGTCTACTTCGGGCCCGTGGACTACGTGAAGGAGGCAGAGGGGATCCCCAGGATTCAGGCAGTGGGCTTGGGGCACCCCAGCAGCACTGGCTGGGAGGGAGACGGAGCCCCCCCTTCACACCCCGCTCTTTCTTGCACCTGCAGCACTCCTTTCCCTCACACCTCCCTTCTGTTCTCCACCCCAGGACCACCTAATAATGTGTGGGACGCAGAGCAAAGTGAAGACTGGAGATCTCTTGTTCAGAGGTCACCAAAAATCGTTAAGATGGCCAAGGCAGAACAGCAAGCGGGGCCAGGGCCGCTGCGTGGGTCCGCATCCCTGCAGCAGGCCCTGCCCGCCCGCCTCCCCTGCGCCCCGTTTCCAGGCATCCAAGTCTCTCTTCCAGATGACATCCCCCTGCCCCCCGACCCCCCCCCATGCAGACATTTGGATTCCAGAACCCAGGATGATCAGAGCTACGGAAAACCCTGAGGCCAGCCACTCTGCTCTCCACGCTTGGCCAAGGGAGGACCACGGGGGCACACGGATGGCTCCTTGTCTTCCTGCCCACCGGCCCGCGGCTCCCCCACACGGAATCACCGCCCGTTCCCTCCTCAGTTCCACAACTTTGCTAATTAAACCCATCTGAGGAGGGGTTCCTTCGGTCTCCCACTCCACCTGACTGCAGAAAACACTAAGGGAAAAGAAGACAAAGCCCAGAGATAGAAATAGTCTTAAATAAGCCAATTGCGATATTGAATCTTGTTTCCCCGTAAGGTAGGGCCAGGAGTTGCACAGCCCAGGGGACACCGCCTTGTAGAAATGGAGGAAGAACGGTGGTAAGAAAAAAAACACGCAGATTTTAGCTCTTGCGAAATTTTGCTTGCTAAACCGGTATTTGCCAGACACCGTTGCGGATATTAATGATACAACAGTAAGTAAGGCGAAGTTCCTGATCTTAAGGGCCCCTTGAGGAAGTTAGAGTATAAAGTATAACAAAAAAAGCATTTTTTTTAAAAAAAAAAAGGCAGGCTATTAAATTGGGTATACCTGTAACCTTAATTTTGTCTCTAAAAATAGTGCAATGAAATTTACCTAAGTCAGCCCTAAAAAGTGACTTCGCTGGCTCATGAAATAGCAGGTCATTTTATGTTTCTTATCTTTTAATGTAATTTTCATTCTTTATTACACTTGTAATACATACATACATTTATGAGACCGAAAAATTTTTGTTTTAAACTGTTTATTTTCATCACTAACAAGCTGTGTTTTCTGATTTTTTTGACACACCTTTATTTATTATTTATGTGAGCCACAGACATTATTATTTTCAGGTGTACACCCTGGTGACTCAACCGCTGTACGCATTGCAAAATGATCACCCCAGTGAGTCTCGTTGCAATCCACCCCCATGCAAAGCTAAGGCAGTATTATTGACTCTACATTACCTCCCTGTGACTTATTTTAAAACTGAAAGTTTGTATTTCTTGATTCCCTTCACCATTTTGCCCACCGCCCCCAAAACCTCCCATTTCTGGCAACCACCATTCTATTTCCTGTATTGACGAGCCTGGGTTTCGTTCTATTTGTTTTGTCTTTTTTTTAGGCTCCACATATAAGTGAAATTGTAGGCTAGTGAGACAAAATAATTAGTGTTTATACCTTTTGACAATGTATAGAACTTTTATGAAAATTCCCTATTCCTATTCCCTAAAGAAATGACCTTAACTATGAATAAATTTGAGAATTACAGATTTATCATAGTGAAGAATGGACAGCATTTTGCTCAACATCCTTCCTAGATGCTGCTACTGGGATTTAGAGATCGCACCACCAGGTGGCACTAGGGAATCCCCGACTGGTGAGTCCGGCTCCACGCCGACCCCAGCCCAGGGCTGTGGAACTGGCCACCGAGAATCTTCCTCACGCTCAATTCACCATGTTACCCCTCCCCAGTCACGCCAAAACACATCCCACTTTTAGAAATAAATGATTTTAAAACGTAAATGAACAAAGGTGAATGTACACCGTAGCAAAACCCGTGAGACAACCCCAATGCCCATCGGAAGAGGGTTGAGGCCAAACATTTGGTATTTAAGGTGAGGATCTACATTGACATGGAAAGATGTCCGTTATATGTTACTTTATGTGGAAAGAACGAGCACTGATATGAACGATAATTTGTTATAAAAGCACATCCGGAGTCAGCTGGTCTGGGGTCAAGTCCCTATTAGCTGTGGGATCTTGAGCAAGCGTCTTAACCTCTCTGGGCTTCGTGCATAAGGTGGGGATGACAGTGCGGCCTCACTGAGTTTCTGTCAGGTGTTACGGGGAAAGCCCTGAGAACAGGGCCCGGCATATATTAAGCTCCTAGCAGGTGTCGGCAACCCTTATCACGTACAGTTGACCCCACTGCCTCTACGTGTCCCTTAGTTCCATAGCGGACACTTGCACTTGCCAGAGGCCAAGGATCAGAGTGTTACAAGGCTCTGATATCTGCGAGGTGAGATCACAGCTGGTATTTTCGTTAAAGCGCTTAATAGTTTGAGGAGACAATTCTGTTGGCGGCCCTATAGGCCCCAATGTAGGAGATCTCTAGTGAGAGCCTCCCAAACTGTATTTCTAAGACAAACTGAAAGATTTTTAGAATTTTTTATGAAGGAACAAGTAAATCATTGTTTTAAAATAGATTCTACACTGTAACCCTAATAATTTCCCTGTTCCCTCTTCTCGATTCCATCGCTCCCCTTGCCAGAGCTGCTCCAGGCAGCATGTCTGTGCCCCGTAGGCCAGCGGGTCCCCCGTGGGCCCCGGCCGCCCCAGCCCGGCCCCACTCCTTGCACGGCCCCAAAGCCCTCCCCAAAGTCCTCCCGGCTCTGAAGGCCCCCACGAGGCTCCCCAGCCCAACACCTCTCCCGCTTCCCACCCCACTTCCCTCCGGCTCCTCCTGGACCAAGGAACAGCCTCTTCAAGTGCCTTCCTCTTACTTTTTCATCAGCCTGTGTCCTTGTCACAGGGACCCCCACTCCTCCCCCCACTCCTTACGTCTTCTCTTTGCAACCTTGCTGATTCCTTTGAAACCCACAATGTAAATGTCAAAACCCTGACGTAGAGCAGAGCATTTTGTTTGGAGAATTAGCAGCAAATTGTGCATTTATGACCGCAACCCCGGGACCAAGGCAACTGCACCCCGCCCGCTCTCAACACAAAACCTGACCGGGTTACTGAGCTCCTGGCCCGTAGCTGCAGCCCGCGCCCCAACACTGGGGCCCAGTAAGCGCCCCAGGAGCAGCCTCAGCACTTGGGCCTTGGAGGCAGCGACTCGCAGCTGCAGCAGAAGCCCCACAGCGGGCCCCCTCTGCCCGTGCAAAGGCCCGAGTTCTGCCCTCAGGCTGTGGCACCTGCGGTGGCTTCCTCGTTAGAGCCATTGGAAGCAACTACTGCTACACTTCTTTTCTTTAAAAAAATATTTATTTATTATTTATTCATTCATTCATGAAAGACACAGAGAGAGGCAGAGACCCAGGCAGAGGGAGAAGCAGGCTCCGTGCAGGGAGCCTGACGTGGAACTCGATCCCAGGACCCCGGGGTCACGCCCTGGGCCAGAGGCAGATGCTCCACTGCTGAGCCACCTGGGTGTCCCATAATTTTTTTCTAAGTGAAGTAAGAAGCAGCCACAAAATTTAACTAATAAAAATGTATATTGCAGCTAAGATAATGGAACAATTTCGTAAGGAGAAAATACAATAATAACTTCTGATTGTACTCTAATCAGCCTTAGTGATTAAGGTTGGTTTATAAAATAACTTAAAAATAAGCTTTATTGGGGCACCTGGGTGGCTCAGTGGTTGAGCATCTATCTGCCTTTGGCTCAGGGTGTGACCCCGGGGTCCTGGGATCGAGTCCCACATCGGGCTCCCTGCATGGAGGCTGCTTCTCCCTCTGCCTGTCTCTCTCTCTCTCTCTCTCTCTCTCTCTCTGTCTCTATGAATAAATAAAATAAAATCTTTTTAAAAATCTGAATTCCTGTACCTATCTGCTCATTTCTAAAAATCTATTATAAGCTCCAGAATATATGGTTAAGTGAAGAAAACAAGATCTATGCTACAGCTTACATGAAAACAGAGGACACAAATATATTTGCTTCTATTTAATAAATATGTATGTTTTTTAAACAACAGAAGGACAACCACAAAGTAAGAATAGTAATACCTACCTGGGGAAGTGGGGGAAGAAATAAGGTAGAGAAGAAACAGACAGTAACTAGACTTCCTAAGAAGGGTCTTGTTTGGTAGATTTGACTTCAGGATCATGTGAATGTTTAAATAATTCATAAGGAAAAGCAATAATCAAAATAAAAAAAATGAAAGTAAACAAATGAGTGTAAATGTGTATCCAGTTGGTGGCCAAACCACCAAAGAGAAACCATTCTAAGTGACTTAAAAACAGTAATTTCAGTGGCGTTCTCTGTGAGATACAGCCTACAGATGTGAGAAGCTATTGAAAAAAAAACTAATAAGGAAGTCTTGGAAATTTTGAGTTTATTCTGTTCATATCTGACATTATCACTTGGGATAAAACAAATGAGTAACAATGTGATGTTCCAATTCCCTCATTCCCAATGTTACTGAGAAATGGGATTCTTGGTATGGAAAGAAGGAAGAAAATACAAAATCTGAGATTTGTTTCAAATGAATATGGGGGAGAGGTGTAAGAAATAAGATGAAAACAGAATGACCATAAAGTGATCATCATTGAAGCTGGGAAATGAGTACATGGGGGCAAGGGGGTCATTGTACTTTCCTCTCTACATTTATACATGTTTGAAATTTTCTTTAATAAAAAGTTTTTGAAATCTATATTGCCCACTAATAAACAGCTGCAATGTATTGAACACTTAATATGAATTTTTTTATTTGACCCAGACAACAAATGTGTGGAGTGGGCACTATTACTATCATGTCCATTTTAGAGCTAAAGAAACTGAGGCAGAGAGGTTAATGAAGGTATTGAAGATTCCACAGCTGAGACAAAAAGATTCAAATTCACCATATTAACCACCATCCTGTAAGTGGGTTTTCTGGAGACTTCATAATGGTGCTGAGTTCCGGGTCTAGGTTTTCACCGAAAACAGAAGCTGTCCTTGGGGACAGTTGGTATCTGGGTTTCAGTCATTTAAAAACTGTTAAATCTCCAAAATACATAACAAAAGTCATTAGGGATAAAAGCAGCTAGTCTAAGCCACGTCAAGGAAAAAGTGGATCTCGACTTCTATTCATAATAAAAAGCCATTTAAACCAGCACATTGGGATGCTGGATGGCTCAGCGGTTGAGCGTCTGCCTATGCCTCAGGGCGTGACCCCGGGGTCCTGGGATCGAGTCCCTGCATGGAGCCCGCTTCTCCCTCTGCCTGGGTCTCTGTCTCTCTTGCTGTGTCTCTCATGAATAAATAAAATCTTTAAAGATAAATAAAAATAAAAAAAATAAGTAAACCAACACATTATCCCCCAAAAGTATTTACTGAGCTTCCAAGGAATGAAAAAGCAAACATGATACTTAGACACAGGCAAGAAGACAACTGGTCCTTAGGGGGGTACGAATTCGAATATAAAAATCTGAACAATGGCGAGCAGTCTGCTTCTTAGATCCCCCGACTGTGAGGTCGGGTCCGTTTCCAGGAGTGAGCAGAGCTGCGGCCACCTGTGGGGCCACCTGCGGGGCCACCTGGTGGCTTTGCTGGCCCTTAGGGGACCTGGGCGACCAGGAGGGGAGCTGAAGAGGAGCGGCACCACCTCCAACCATCCACAGCTGCAAAGAGATTAAATGTCTCCGTGAGACCGTAAAGGGGACTTTTCAGCAACAGAATGAGTCAGACTTAGAATGACTTATTACCAAGTTTTTTAAAAATTCGCCTGGAGAGCATCCCGGGTCTAATTTAAGGGCAGTGTTACGTGCCCCCGGACGCAACCATGACAGCCATCCTTACTGCTCCACTGGTATCTGAGAACCCAGACGTGACAGCTCCGACGTGGATATACAGCTTTGAGGGTGAAAACCGTTATCTCCTCTAAACATTCTGTTCTGGGAGGAAATCGCTTTTTATACAGCAAGAGACCAGCCTAATGCTTTCCTCTTTTCTCAGAAACAATGATCCAGTATTTACAAGGATCCTTCAGACACCAGAGATAAAATACGTGATCATAAAAAAAGGAGAGTTTTAAATCTTACTAGATTCATGGGGGAAGTGAGTGTGGAATGGATTTTCAGTAGCCCTTTCCCCATCTTGAAAGATATACAACCAGAGTTGTCTTATCACAATGGTATTTCAAGCCTGTCACATGGTAATAAGAGGTTAAAAGAGAGAGAGAGAGAGTACAGAAAATTCAGAATCAATTGCTGTTTAATGCAAATGCTCTGGTAAAAAATGAAAACCTTAGGGGGGCGAAAAAACCCACATAGATTCTCTTCTAATACCCAAAGGGGTTTTAAAAAGAGAGAACAATAAAATTTGAGAAAATCCATGGTAATATAAATGTAGGTAAATTAGGAAATCTGAAATTATTGTCCTAGATTTTCTGTTTTAATCATTTTCTTCCACTAAAGAGAAGGTGCCAATACCCTGTACGCGGTCTGAGGAACAAGAGCTGTTGAAACGCCCAAAGGAGAAAACCAACCTCACAGAGGCAGAGAAGGGCTTGGAGGTTGTCAGAGTGGGCGGTGGGGATGGGCAAAATGGGTGAAGAAGGTCAAAAGGTACAAATTTCCGGGTATAAAATACGTCAGTCATGGGGATGTGATAATACACAGCGGAGTGACTGCAGTTCATGATACTGGCTGGCAGGTGTGGAAGTTTCTAAGAGACCAAACCTTGAAAGTTCTCGTCACAAGAGAAAGAATTGTAAGGGCGTTGTGTCCGATGTTAACTTACCGTGGTGATCAAAAAAAATAAAAAATAAATAAAATAAATAAAATAAATAAAATAAATAAAAACTTACCGTGGTGATCATGTTGCAACATGCACAAACACAGAATCGCTGTGTTGTCACCTGGGGCTAATACCACGTCACGGCAATTATATCTCATGAAAGAAAAGATGAAAAATGCGTTCAAGTGACACAGCGTTGGGCACAGTCCGCGTGTATAAGCACGTGGGGCATCAATAAACAGGAAGTGACAGAGGGACTTAAAGCCCCAGATCTTTCCTCTCTGGCCACCCAAAGAGAACCCTGGGACACACGAAGGCTACTGAAAAGGGGCAGACAGTCAAACTCCAAGAGCTAAAGTTGGCCCCCCGTACCAACCGACCTGGACAACGGATGCTATTAGGGTGCCTTTCCCCACTGTAGTGGCGCACGTTTACCCCATGGCTTCTGTAACGACAATGATGGTGTGCACCCTGAGACTTTCTTTATTAACTTAATCCATCGTAATAAAAGAGTTTTCCCCTCAGAAGATCCAGGAAGCGCCAAAAGGGTTATTTGCCATAGTTACAGCAAATTGCCGCCTCACTACGAATGTATATGCTCAGATTTTTATTACTTTTTCCCCTCATTCCATTGTTGATTGTGTATGTGTGCTTCACCAACAGAAAGGATTCTATTTTATTTCCGTGTCTCTATGTGACAGAAGTAGCCACACAGAAAAGGGACTTAAGAAAATAATGGGAAAATGTACATTATTTCCTTCTTGTGAGGTCCTCAGACCCTCACTGCAGCTTGACCCCCCTTTCGAGAGCCCCGGGGGTCGGTCCTTCTATTGTGCCTGGCAAACAACGCAAGATGAACGTCCGAGGGTTTTCCCCGCCGTCATTTCCTCAATACCTTTTAATATCTGCCATGCACCTGACCCGTAGCTTTTCTAAGGCGGCTCTCTTCCATCCAGGGGTGTGCCGGTAAATGTTTGACAACCAGTTATCAGGGCAGGAAAGCAGGGAGGGAGACCTGCTGTGTAGCACTTGCCAATTTCTGTGGTGTAAATACTCTCAGTGCAGCTGATTCCAAGCTGCCGATGCAACACCGCTGAGCTCAGGATTGAGGAGAGATGCACATAATCGGCTCTCATGACCAACTCCAGCTCACTTTGGTTTACGTCTCATCAATAGGCCAGTCATCAGCATGATCTTGGAGTTGGACAGAGCTAGAATGTCTCCTAACTCTAGCGCTGGGTGACTTTGGGCAGCATATTTAACCTCTCTAAGCTCCCATTCTTTATCCATAAGCTGGAAGTAATAACAGTAGCTACTTCCTGGTTCTTGAGTGTTGGAAAGAAGATAATGTGTATGAAGCGCTCATCATAGTGACTAGCACATAGGTAGGGCTTGTATATCATAGATAGCATATTAGCCCCTGGGGCTCCTGGGCGGCTCAGTCAGCTACGCATCAGACTCTTGATTTGGGCCTAGGTCATGATCTCACATCGGGCTCTGTGCTGGATGTGGAGCCTGCTTGCCACTCTCCCTCTCTCCCCCTGCCTCTCTGTTGCACACTCACACCCACTCTCTCTTTCTTTCTAAAAAAAGAAAAAGAAAGAAAGAAATATCAGCCACTATCATCATCACCATCATCTTTGTTAATCACTTCAGGGGTCACCATTCAGTGCTTTGGTAGATGATCAGCCACCACCTTTCCCACCTGCACAGCCTGCCACAGGCAACCTTACCTTACCTGGCTTATTGTACGCTTATCTGCCCAAGCATTACATACGACAATCCTGGTATATCTTTGTTATTCAACTTCAGACTAGCGGGAGATAGATTTGGAGTATTTGCCATTGAGAAGGAACAGAACTAATTTTCTTCTGTAACAGGAAAAGAGAAAAGGAACCTGCATTTGTTGAGTATTTACTTTGACTCACGTGGCATATTGTGTTGGGTGTTTTGTCTGTTACCTCTTTTAATCCTCGCAATAACCTGGACACATTAAATATTAGTCTCAGTTCAATGGATAAGAAAACTAAAGCTCAAAGAGATTAAGGAACTTGCCCAAGGCCATATAGCTCACCGTACAAGGCCAGGGTTGTTTGCACTCACCGAGATGTTAACCTCGGCAAGCAGGCCCAGGTGGTAAGATGACCGGCTAAGGCACTGGCTGCCACAACTAACCAGGAATGAATGCATTGGATAACCACGATCAAATTTAGCCTGCTGTAATGGAAACCCAATTACGGTGTCTAACAGAAAGATTCTTTTTTGCTCGTGTATCAAGAAATCCAGAAGGAGAACAATCAGACAGGACACCATACCTGAGGAAGTTCTCAAGGTCTCAGCCTCCTTCAGCCTTCTGCTCCTCAGTCTTCAGCACGTGACTTTCTTCTTGACAGGCATACGAGGGCCACCCCACCTCCAGGTGTTGCATCTGTGTTCCAGAGAGATAGAAGTAAGAAGACGCTTATCTTCTAAGTGTGCTCCTTTCTGATAAGAGAAATAATCATTGTCCCAGAACCATCATCCTGTGGACTTCTGCTTACATTTCATTCTGGATTCTCTGGATCGTTTGCAACTAGGGGTCGCCGGAACTAGGTCATGAGGCCATCCCTCGTTGCAAAGAATCCACAGAATTATGACTTTTCAACTGGGAGCAGTAATGCTCTAACGCCACTGAGTTTCCGCAATGCAGGAGAAAGGAGAGACTGAACATGAAAAAAGCCAGCAGAGGTTCTCCAGGGATCCTCAGAGCGGCCCATAGTTTTCTCAGGATTGCAAGAAGAATACAGAAATAGCACAGAATCGTCAAGTGGAAAGAACTTCGAGATCATTAATCTAGTCTGATTTCCTGCGTAACGAAGGAACCCCTTCTACAGATTCTCTAACAAATGGTCATCCAGCTTCTGTGAAAACAAACAACGTAAGCAGCATCCGGATGCTTAACTGTGACAGGAACAAAAACTAGGCTAAGCACCCTAGCAACAAATTGCCTAGAGAACTGTGGTCAAGAGCCAGAAAAGAAAAATAGAAGAAACAATGTACAGTCCAACTAGACAATGAAGGGGAGTTCTACAGTCCAGGGGAGGCAGTGCAATGTTCAGCGAGTCCCAATCATGCAATATAAAGATTCCCACCCAGTCAAAGTGTGTTCCAGGGACTCCTGGGGGTGTCTCAGACACTTTCAAGGGGCTCCATCAGGTCAACCTATTTTCATAATAATACTAACAAATTATTGGCCTTTTTCCTCTCCCATTCTGTTACTAGTATACTGTAGAATTTGCCAGGAAGAGATTTGCAAAATTGTAAAATAATGGCACTTTATTTTTTTTAATTCCTTTGGCATTAGAAAAAATAGGGTTTTTCTCCCCATAAAATCATATTATTTATGTTAAACTGGAATGGGTTTAATGGAATGGGTTTAAAGGAATCAATGAAAATTTTTTTAGATTTCTCAGATTTAACTTCTATTACAGTAAATATCAGTAGTTATAACCACATAAGCAAAAGCTTTCTGCAGTTCTCCATAATTTCTAGACGTATTAAAGGATTCTGACACCAAAACGTTTGAGAACCACTGCTCTAATTCATAACCCAATTGCAGAGGAGGTGTTGAGGACCAGTAACCCCAGCCCAGCTGAGATGGTAAATCTGCTCATGGGATAAGTGACTCTTGTAATACTTAGAAGTCACTGAAATAAGAACAAGGATGATAAAGGGACCAAATATATTATTAATTCTTTTATGTTAAGTTTGGGAATAAGTTTTATAAACATCGAGAAAATCTCTGTGTGTTTGAATTTAAAGTGAAATGCTTAAGAGGATCTGACATATTACGGAAATTGACACACTAACCCTGTGATTTATTGAAACTCTCCTTTTTTCTCCTGATTTTAGAATATGTAACTGAATTTGATTACATTTATAAATAGTACTGAAACACTTAAGATATACTACTTTTAGAAATCTGTATTGTCTTGGTTCATTCAGCCTGCTAAGACAAAAATACCATACACTGGATAGCTTATAAACAGCAGAAATTTATTTCTCCTAGTTCTAGAGGCTGAGAAGTCCAGAATCGAGTCACTAACAAACTCAGCGTCTATGAGAGCCGGCTTCCTGGTTCACAGAGAGCCATCGTTTGCTGTGTCCTCGCACGGTGGAGGGGGTAGGAGTCTTTCTCTCTAGCCTCTTTTATAAAAGCGCCAATCCCATTCATTCAATCCCATTCGCCTCATCAGCTACCAGAGTCCCACCTGATATCATCACCTTGGGATTGAGGATTTCAACATGGTGAATTATGGGGGAATACGTATAATCATTCCATAGCATGTGTATTAATTTAAATGTATTTAGATTTATAAGAGTTGCTTAAATGCTTAGATTTTGTTTGATTCAAACCTAACAAAGCAAAATGCCCTGCATTTGCATTGCTTGAAATAGTCACATGTATATACAGTAGTTTATCAATGCCAAGATGCACACTTTTTTTTCTCATTTTAACAAACCTACAACCTGAGAGTCTTACAATCAATGTGATAAAATAGCGTTGGCAGTGTTTTCCCTTCCTTGGCAGTACAGAAATTAGTGGTGCCTCTTACAACTGCTGGCATCTTAGATTGGACACTATGACATCACACTTGTAATATTGGTTTAAAATGTTTAAGGAAACACAGTAAACTAGTTTTATTTAGGAGATTTTAATCTGTTGAATTTACAAATCAATGGAACATTGATTTTAAAAGCAAGTGAAACCAATTTTCCTCCATTTTTACAAAAATTCACAAGATATATTAAAAAATAACAAGTTTCCCTCCATTTTTACAAAAATTCACAAGATATATTTAAAAATAACAAGGCTTAAAAAAAACAAATACTTCCAGTTTTTTAAAGATATTTATTCATTTATTTGCTTATTTATTTATTTATTTATTTATTTATTTATTTATTTATTTATTTATTTCAGACACCAAGAGAAAGACCATGAGCAGGAAGAAGGGGCAGCAGAGAAGGAGAAGCAGACTCCTTGCTGAGCAGAGAGCCCGGCTCCGAGCTCCATCCCAGGATCTGAGATCATGACTTGAGCCGAAGGTGGACACTTAACCCACTGAGCCATCCAGGTGCCCCATCCAGTTTATAATCCTAATAAATTAGACATTAATTCGATGCAACAAATCTGGGCAGTCCTTCCCATGCACAGTATAATGTTAGATAATAAAAAATACATATAGTGGCCTCTGCCCCAGTTCCTGGCAAAGGGCTCCTGAACGCCTTGTAAATTCCTAAGCCATAAGAGCACTAGGAGCATCTTTTGTTCTAATGAGGTGACTCTGGGGCTCCTGATAGGGGCTGGTCACCAGACAGACCAAGCCATGATTAGAAGCTTGAAGTGTTCAGGGATCCCTGGGTGGCTCAGTGGTTTGGCGCCTGCCTTTGGCCCAGGGCGTGATCCTGGGGTCCCGGGATCGAGTCCCGCATCGGGCTCCCAGCATGGAGCCTGCTTCTTCCTCTGCCTGTGTCTCTGCCTCTCTCTCTGTATGTGTGTGTGTGTGTATATCATGAATAAATAAATAAATCTTTAAAAAAAAGAAGAAGAAGCTTGAAATGTTCAATTCTACTCCCCTACACACACTTGTCTAGAGGGGAGAAGGGCTGGAAATGGGATTAATGATTGACCATGCTTAAGTGATGAAGTCTCTATAAATCCCCCAAAATATGAGATTCAGTGAGCGTCTAGATTGGTGGACAAATCCATGTACCAGGAGGGTGACACTAACTCCATAAGGACAGAAGCTCCTGTCCTCGGGATCCTCCCAGACTTCACCTGGCGTATCTCTGCATCTGGCTGTTCTTCTCTATCCTTGATCACATTTGTTAATAAACTGGTAAATGGTAAGTGAAGTGTTTCCCTGAACTCTGAAAGCCGCTCTAGCAAATAGCCAAACCCAAGGAGGAGGACTTCATGGAAACCTCAAACTTGTAGCCATATCTGACAGAAGTTATGCGTGACCTAGGGACCTTCTACCTCTGATTGGCATCTGAGGCCCCTAACCTGTGGGAGCTGATGCTATTTCCAGGAAGATAGTGCCAGAATTAGATTCATTTGTGGGACACCTAGCTGATGTCACAGAGAATTGCTTGGTGGGAGAAAGCCTCCACACGTTGGTGACCGGAAGTGTCAGAAGCCAAGAGTTCTGTGTAAGTAGTAAATGGAACACAGAGGAAAAGGAACTGGTTGTTTTTTGTTTTTTGTTTTTTGTTTTTTTTCTAATACAACCACCGCCCGGGACAATCACACTCAACAAAATGCAACCAAACTCAAAGGACATCACAAAAGGCATGCAGAATGAGAATAACAATCTCCATCCAAAGGGTTAAAAATATATATATCGTTGGCTGTATATACCTGAAATATCTTAGTAGTGACCAATTATCGTTCTCAGTGCTGGACTTTGAAGTCAATCAACGGGGGGGGGGGGGGGGGGGGCACCTGGGTGGCTCAGTCGGTTGGGCATCTGCCTTCGGCTCAGGTCATGATCCCAGGGTCCTGGGATCAAGCCCCACGTCAGGCTCCCTGCTTGGTGGGGAGTCTGCTTCTCCCTCCTCCTCCCCTCACTCGTTCTCTTTCTCTCACTCTCTCTCAAATGAATAAATAAAATCCTTGAAAAAAAATGTTTGAAGTCAACCAATAGGTTAATGTGATCAGCTTTATACAAACTCAGGAACTTTTCTCCATAACAAAAATATTCTGTGCAAGGAGTCCATCTGCACTAAGTCGTGGTGCTTTCAGAGGTTACCCCAAGAGCGTTGTCACTGTGAGCACCGCTAAGATGGAGGGACGTCATCTCACTAGAGGCGACGCTCTGACTGTAATGATAGTATCTACCAAAGCAGTAAGGGTGCGAGTGACAGCGCCTTGTGTAAAGTGTGTAAAGGCCTCCACTTGTCCATCGTTCGTGTTACCTGCCATTCGAGTTCTAGAGCCTAACTAACCCCTTCCCTGTTCCCATATCCGATCAGGATCAAACACTGCTCATGCCTTCCTGTGGTCTGACTGTAGGATGCTGGCAATGATGTGGGAGGGGGAGGGTGGGAGCGGCCCTCCCGCCGGCCACCCTCTACTCTCACGGCCACCACCACACAGTCCAGCCTTTGCTCTCTCTATGGCACGTCTTCTAACTGGGGAAATACTTACAAATTCAAACCCTAAGTGCGAGAGGCATCTCTCTCTTGATTATTGCGGGATTTAATTGAAACAAAAGGCTGGTTTGGCCCAAGGTAGGTCCTTTGTTATCATAAATCGTTGAAGGATGATTGCAGTGGGGTATGCGGAAGTGCTAATTAAAGAGTCCTGCAGTTCTCGTTGCAGTGCCCCGTCACTGGGCTCCTGCCGGTGCCCCGGGTGCCCCTCCTGAAGGCAGCAGGGTAGGCCCCGGGGTGGCCCACGCAGTCTTTCTTAGCATGACCAGCTCAGCCTCAAGGCCTGTGTCAGAACCGCCCACAGGGCATTCTTTGGGCTCCGTTTGGGTCCCCACCTGCACTCTAGTTAAGGGGCTGAAGGTTAAAGCTGACCCAGAGAAATAGCAGGTGACAGCAGCTAAGCCCTTGAGGCTTTAAATAGAATAAGACACCAACTGCCCAAGGAGCCGCGGGGAGTGTTCCCATGCGGAGGGAAGGATCTTTCAGGAAAGTCCCTCTGTCACCACTTGGGCTGCACCGGACTCCGGGCCCCATGGCAGGTGGCAGCCGAGTTAAGCCAACGGTGGGCAGCGGGGCCTCCCCCGCCCAGGCCGCGCCCCTGGCATTACAGCAGGAAAATGCCATTCGTTAGGCTGGAGAAAAACACGTCGCTTTATAAAACAGGGAGAGGGATGTCCCCAGTGATGGATTATTACTTCATCTGATGCTAGGGACCCGGAGCTTGGGACACGGGACCCTTCACACAGCAGACCTTAGACCCCAAGGAGCCCTCCGAAGGCCGGCCACGCGCGGGAGGGGGTGACTGCCAAGTTCACCCCCACCTCGAAGCATTCACATTGTAAAAGATCATAAAACCCTGAACTGGCCCTACAAAACCCAAACACAGCTGCAAGCCAATCTGGCACCCACGCTGCCCTCCCCGCCCGCTCTTCAGTTAAGCAGAGATTATAAAGATCATCAAAGCCTTGGAAATCCTGCTGCTGGTTTGTTTGTTTTTTGTTTTTTTTTTCCCTAACTACATAGCTTAATTTTAGGTAGCATGAACTGACTCTCCGCTCCCAAGATGAAGGGACACAATTTTGTTATTCCTCCCACCTACGCTTTGCCCGGTTCCATTTTTCATTGCTCATATTTTCACTTTGCCAGGTTATAAAGCATCACGCTGTGTTCCGTAATTGGGATTCTCAGAGTTATTTAATCTTTGTTCTTTTTAAAAATGGATTCAGTGCTCATTTTTCCCTCACCACTCCTAAATTCTTGATCTTCATTCGTTTCTTTGGCAGAATTTCACTGTTAAATGTGTTTTTGTTTTTTGGGGGGTTTGTTCTTGTTTTTCAGAAAGACTCTCAGGTTTTGTATCTCTTATACACCAGATTCTAAATATGACTTTTCCTGTGTTTTTTTTTTTTTTTCAGGTTTGAAAAACCCTGCCTGCTGACTTTATGACTAAATAATTTCTGACTGGGTCAAAATGACACTTTCTCATCCCCAGAAGTTTGTAAACATTGTGCTATCATGTTCTGGCTTTGAATATTGCTGAGAAATCTAAGGCAACCCTAATTTTCCTCCTTACGGGTAACTTGATTTTTCTTCCTGTACAGCTAAGGATTTTTCTTCTTCTTTAATTTCAATACTTCAACCAAAGTATATCTGCATGTTTATTGTGCTGTATCAATTTTTCTAGGGTACTGAGTGCCCTTGTGGCTAAAGACTTAGTTTCTTAATTTCAGGGAAGTTTCTTTTAACATATCTAACTACTTTGCCTATTCCATTTGTTGTCTATGTTGGCTGGACTCTGTCCTCCGTCCTGACTGCCTTCTACATACTTTAATTTCTTTGTCCCTTTTCTCTGCATTAGCTGATTAGTTCAAGCATTTCCTCCATTCCACTAATTTTATTTTCAACCACTGCCCCTCTTGTTCCCTGCTCTTCCTAAATAATTTACTAGCTCTATGATGGCACCCTTTGGAGTTTCAACGAGTTTTCTTAGCTCTGCCATGGCCTCGTTCATTTTATTCAGTTGTTTTATTTTCTCATTTTAAGGCCTGGGTTTTATAGAATAATAGTATCATAAAGCGATTCTGAACCTTAAAGCTCCCTCGGGGAGTCCTGTTTGTTTGGAGAAGCTATGTTTTTATTATTTTAAAACCCATTCTCCCCCCTTAAAACATCTGCCTTTTTGTACCGTGTTCTTTCTATCATTTTCTTCTCATTTTTCTTTTCCTTCTCCCCTTTCTTCTCCTGGTTCCGAGGGGTTTGCATACTGCCATGCCATTCCTTTAGATGTTTCATCAGATAGCTCCTCCCAGACTTCCAATCTGATCTCATATAATGCTTCCACCTTGTTTAGGGCCAGTCTGTCTACCCCTTTTGGAGCTCCAACGTGTTGGAGTCGCTTTCAAGCCACTGACTTTAGTGGGTAAGATCCACTTGCCCACCGAGGGCACGTGGGAGGCGCGTGAGGGAGGGCCGGCCGTCCTACTGAGGGGGCCTCTGACTTCTTCCTTGAAGTCCCGTGAACACCTTGCACCTGTGCCCGCCCACCAGCCGTGGGGACATCCCTCCGGTCACCCCCCCCCCCGGCCAGGGACCCGGAAGGCCAGGGCCCTGGAAGCCCTGCCTGCCTGGGGCCAGGCCCCGCAGGGAGCAGAGCCAGCGACACCCGAGGGTCTCCTGTACTTTTCCAGGGCTGCCCACGTGCAGGGCTGCCCACGTGCCCTCCGCCTGCTGCTACCCGACTAGTGACACCAGTCCCCGTCCTCAGAGTGCTCAGTGCCGCTCCTGCTGAGCGAGTGCGAAGAAAGAGGCTACAGCAGAACCCCTCGCACCGTCCTTAGCCATCACCTTAGAAGTTTAGGCCCTAAAGTTGTCCTTTGTTCATTCATGCATTGTTGCCTTTTTTTAAGATCATTTAATCTGGCTTTGTTTTGCCATTTGTATTCAGAGGTCACTGTGCCCTTCTGTTTTCAAACCTTATAAACTTATAATAATAGGCATACAGAAAATATCTGGAGAAATATTGCCACTACACAATTTGTTAAAAAGTAAACATTGTTGGGGGCGCCTGGGGGGCTCAGGGGTTGAGCGTCTGCCGTGGGCCCAGGGCATGATCCTGGGTCCCGGGATCGAGTTCCACGTCGGGCTCCCTGCATGGAGCCTGCTTCTCCCTCTGCCTGTGTCTCTGCCTCTCTCTGTGTGTCTCTCATGAATAAGTAAATAAAATCTTAAAAAAATAAAAAGGAAACATTGTTGATTGGACTGTTTATTGCTCTTGGGTTCATTCCTCAAAACCACTACTGCGTGACAGTTAAGAAGCAGTCTTCAGCCTCCAAACCCTGGTGCCGTGTTCAGAATCTCAACTCCACCACTCACCAGTTGTAGGACATTGAGCAAGTTCCCTAACGCCTATAGATCTCAGTTTCTTCATCTTGTAAAAAGGGGATGATAACAATACCTACCTCATGGATTGCGAGGAGTAAATGAAATAATGCACAGTAAGTGTTTATCACTGTGCCTGCCACTGAACTCATCTACTTTCCAAAGGCTTCCCTTCGCCCCGATGCAGACCATGCAATAGGAATTTTCAAAATTAAAAGGAACTTAAAAAGTTGTCTTATCCAAACCTCTAACATTACAAAAGATAAATTAAGATCAAGACCAATTACATCAGAAATATTATACCAATTTCCCAATGCCCTTAATACTTAGACCCTCGGTCATTGGTCATAGACCCTGATATGATTGTTCTGATCATGGGGAAGGTGTATCTCTCATTGTAAGTTAATAACTAGGTATCCAGTTGATTAAAAATACAACAGGTCATTTCAGCAGGACCTGTGACAACAACCTAGGACCTATGGGTGCAGGTGCGGGGCTCTTTCCCTGTTGACAGTCTCTCTTCCATCATTAAAGGAACTATCTTCAGTCCCATAAAGGCTTATAAGAATATTTATACTTAAAGAAATGTAGTTTTTTTTTAAACTTGTTTAACTTAGATAAAGAGACATAATATCATTAAAGATCTGTACTATTGGGCAGCCCAGGGGGCTCAGCAGTTTAGCGCCGCCTTCAGCCCAGGGCGTGATCCTGGAGACCCAGGATTGAGTCCCACATCAGGCTCCCTGCATGGGGCCTGCTTCTCCCTCTGCCTGTGTCTCTGCCTCTCTCTCTCCATCTCTGTGTGTCTGTCATGAATAAATAAATAAAATCTTTAAAGAAAAAAAAAGATCTGTACTATTCATAAGATACAGATCACATAGAGATACATTAAGCTCACTGAAGACTATAGTAAAAAGCTTTAATCCAAATTCGTGATTCACCATAATATATCTATTTAAAGATCACAGTATTAAAATGCAGTGGTATGACTAGCTAAAAAATTATAAATCCTTAGAGGAAAAAATATCCCACTTTATAAACCACAGTGAATTGGACAACCATAATAATGTATGCTGCTCCCAATCCAGACATTCTAAGCCTAGAAGAAGTCCAAGCAGGAACAGCCTTGGAGGATGTCTCCCTGGATGACACTTGTGTGTCACTCCTACTTTTCTGGTCCACAGCCACAAGGTACCACCTCTGTACAAGGCAATTCCCAGGCCCTGCCCTCCTTAGCTTACCCCCGCCAAACAGCTCCTGGCCGGTCAGACTGGATAGTTGCAGACAGACTTGTTTAAACTTCTCTTACTTCCAGTGTGGCAAGCGGTTAACTGGATAAACAGGTCAGTTATACATGACTATGAACTAAAGAAAACTAGAGCTACAACATCCCACTCCTTTGTCCTCCTAGAAAATATAACAGACTGTGGCTTCTAGAGACAGCGTCTTCACTTCTTTTGCTCAACGTGAAGGATTGCTTTCAGTAGTAGAGAATTCATGTCCCTAGAGCCAGAAGGAAGCTTTGGTATCTCACATTTGTTAGCATCCCTAAGGACTGTAGCAGACTACCAAATGAAATATGAAATGGCTGGGGGACACGTGGAAGACCCCTCAAAGGACCCCAAGCAGATAGCTATTTAAACCTGGTCTGGTATATTGAACCCCTGAAGCCATAGTGGCTCTGGAGTCGAACAAGATGGCCATCCCAGTGGCCACTGATTCCTTACCACAAGCTGAGAGGTTCTGAGGCTCTCCAATGGATCAGAGCAGAAGAGCATCATGTGATTCTTCTCCCTACTAAGTTGGCACAATCTCTTCCTGACCTTTCCCATAGTCTTTCTCTTCAGGCCACCAGAACCCAGGCTGGTGCATGGGCCCTCCACACTTCCTGACACTTCACTTGTCCTCATGCTGTGCTCTTCTCCCCTTTCCCAGGCAGGCGAACCTTCCCACACCAGAGCACCTGTCAGGATACTAGAAAACACTGCTTCCCTTTAGAGCAGCTGTGGCTAAGATGGATGCTGATGATGCCCGATAACCAAGTCTTCCTTGTACACAAATTCAAAAGCACTTTCTAAGGTTCAATAGAGAAGCTTCATCTAGAAAGTCTTGACACCCACCACATTACACTCTTTACTGAAAACTTGGATACTCAAAGCATCTAGTTTTTACAGTAACACTAATTCAACCATAAACTTACAAACAAAGGATAAGCCAGAAATTTTCACTCAGATATGTTGTTCATTGTTCTCAAAGGGTGTTACTCTAAATAAAGCCAAAAGCCAATCTTTGAAAGTCAAGCAATAAACTTGCCAGTTATAAGCAGAGCTTCCATTACCGAGGCCCATAAATTTTATAAAATATTTATAGTACATCTTAGAGACTTGGTATTTGACAACATATTTTCAATGTTTTGCTAAGGATGCTTACTTCTGCCTCTGTTTCTTTTTTTTCCCCTCACCATTGAATCCACAACCAACCAGCTTAATCCAATGAGCGTTCATCTGAGACTGAAGAGTCACAACCTTTGGCATGTCATATCTGTCTTCCCATATTCCCTCAGGCGATGGAATCCCAAGTTTTGGCTCCGTATTCCCACCCTCTCTTGTAGCTAAGTGTGGCCATATGACTAATTTCTGACCAATGGAATCTGAGCGGAAGCGACAACTTCTGAGTTGTTCTCCTTAAATGGAAAATATGTCTTTTCATTCTGTCTCCTCTTCTGCCATCCTGGTGCCTGGACATGGCGGCAAGCCGTCTAGAACAAGCAGATGGGGCTAATACTTGAGGGATACTTGTGGTACCGCAGGATGGAAGGAGCCAACACATCAATATTACGTGATTTATTTAATCAGACTATTAAATGAAAATAAAATTCTATATTGTTTAAACCTGTTAAAACAGATCAATGTGTATCTTTAACTGAAACACCCTACAATTTCAATTTCAATTAGATTACATTTAGAATTTTTGCTTTTGGTGACTCATTGCTATTTCATGTTCACTAGTTGTTGAGAGTATTTAAGTTAAGGAGCAACAAAACATTCAAAGAATTATACAAATTTCTGTATGAAGAAAGGTGATAACTTTGCTAAAATTGATGGACATTGATATCATCTAATAATTCAAAAGGATCATTTTATTGGCTGATTATAAAAGTCCACATCCAGTGAACAAATCCTATGCTAAAAGTTATGCACAATACTGTTTATTCATGAAGAAAATGAACATAGGTTATGGGGGGGAATGCACTGAAACATTTTACTTTTGGTGGAATTAGGGTAAAAGCTAAAAGACTGTGTTTCCATTATCTGAGATAATTTCCTGTTGCTAAATCCTCTTAGTAGATGTAAACAAATTACTCTAATTCTATATTTAACAACCTGTTGAGTTTCAGTTGTGAAGTTGGCTAAGAGCAGTTGGTTCAGAAGAGGTAATGAATATGTTCAAAAAGTCTCAGACCTAAACTGAGCTACTGTAACTACCAGCAATTTCAGAAGGTAGGTTGCTTTTCGAAGCAAATTTCCACTCCCCATAACTCAGCTAGAGAGAGAACTAGGTGTGAAAGGACATTATGAGTCATTTCTATTAGAATTATGAAGATAAGAAAGCAGTCAGGAAAAGAGGAATCATCTTAAAGCAAAGAGCACTCAGGACTAGAAATTTTATTCACTGTGATGCCCACTATGACTATAATTTCTATTTTCTATTGTAGCTACCACAAATAAAAGCAGTAAAGGGAGAAGTAGGATTATTTAAAAAGGAGAAGAAATGTGTGTCTCCAGTCTTTCCAATTCACTTTGGGCTACCAAAAATGGGGTGAGAGTGCTAAGTCAGAAAATAAAAGCCATGAATGTTGCTGGAAGAGAAAGGAATCACATGGCCTCCAGGGAAACCTTAGGGGACACCTGGGAGAAGCTACAATAACTTTCAGTTTCACAAACTGTGAGCAAATCCTAAGAGGCATCTCATTTCAAAATGAGGATTCATAGTAATAAAGTCTCTCAATTTCTCTATTTTCACCAATGGGATAGTGATCACCATGTCACTTAATCACTGGATGTCAGTCCTCTATGATTCTTGCCTCCCATCTCCTTAAGTCACACTCATTGTTGCCCTTTCCCTTTATTTCTACCACCACTAAGATCAGGCATTTGGTACTTCATGCAACAGACCATTGAAACAGCGTCCCTTCCACTCTTTTCTCCAATCACTATGTTCATTAATTCATTAATGGAACAAGTATTTATACTAATAGGCACTGCAGTACGTGCTGGGGTATCACAGGACACAAGTCAGACATTCGTTCTGACCCCATCGGGCTTATGTTCCAGCAAGGGGAGAGAGTAAATCAACTTATGGTATCTTGTCCTCCAAGACTCTACAGAACAATCCCAGATCTTTTGTGTTTTGAACTGAATTCACCACACACACCCACACACACCCCTGCCCCACTCCAAATTCATATGTTGAAGCCCTACATTTGGACATAGGGCCTTTAAGGAGGTAACTGAGGTTAAATGAGGTCATAAGGGTGGCCACGATCCTGTAGAACTGATGGCCTTATAAAGAAGGGGGTGCCTAGCTGGCTCAGTGGTAAAGCATGCAACTCTTGATCTCAGGGTCGTGAGTTCAAGACCCACATTGGACATAGTGCTTACATTAAATGAATAAATGAAAGTATAAATAAGTAAATAGAATAGGGAATAAAAAGAGGAAGAGGCGCCAGAGCTGTCTCTCCCTCCACGTACACACAGACAGAAAGGTCATGTGAAGTCATCAGGAGAAGGCAGCCATCTACAAGCCAAGGAGGGAGGCCCCAAGACAAACCAATCCTGCCGCCACCTTGGTCATAGACTTCCAGTCGCCAGAACTATAAGGAAATTAATTTCTGTTGTTTAAGCCACTCATCTGTGGTAATTTTTTATGGCGGCCCAAGCTGACTAAAGACATCCTGTTACTCTTTTCCCCACTGCACAGGCATTGTTCTTAAACGCCAGGTCTCCGCTCCAGTTAAGGAAAAGCCTCCAAAGACACCCCATTTCTCTATTTTAAGCCTTTGTTCATGTAAGTCCTCATCATCACTCTACTCGACTGTTTTAATAAAGAATTTCATCATTTCTTAAGGCGCAGTTGTGGACAAAGTTCGTTAATCTCTCCCTTAGCGCTTCCGGCCAGTGACTGAAGTGTCTTCAGAAGAGGAAGCTGTAACTAAAGCGCTAGTGGGGGTTTTCCCACCCTCGAGGCAGACAGAGCGCACAAAGGCAACTGGAGAACCTCTTAAGGGCAGGAATCCGAAGGTGATTGCCTGCTTGGTAAATTGGCAGATGTCCATCCCTTTCACAAACAGATTCATTCGATGCCAACAGAAGAGCAAGAAGCTGATCATTATTTTGGCCAAACTAGATACAACTATGAAATAGTATTTTAAAGTGATTAGGTATTCCATTTTACAACTTTTTGTTTTTATTTTCCAGGAAAATAATGCCATAAAATATTTATCTGAAAAAGATATGTTATTTATCAAAAAATATTCTTCTTTGGTGAAGACTATAGATTTGTACTGAAGTGGTTGACATTGTCATACATTCACAACATGATGCATCAGGGTGATGAGGATTAAGGGTCACAACATGGACAAAAGGAATTTCTCCAAATAGCAACCATACTTCACATATGCAATTCACTTGCACTATATTCTAATCTTTTTTTTTTTAAGATTTTATTTATTTATTCATGAGAGACACACACACAGAGAGAGAGAGAGAGAGAGAGAGAGAGGCAGAGACACAGGCAGAGGGAGAAGCAGGCTCCCTGCGGGGAGCCCGATGTGGGACTCAATCCCGGGACCCCAGGAATCACCATCTGAGCTGAAGGCAGACGCTCCACTGCTGAGTCCCCCAGGGATCCCCATATTCTAATCTTTAACAAAGCACATGCGTGCTCACACACTCCCCCACACACACGCACACTGACTTCAAATAAGTCATCAACTTTAGGACTTATTAGATGTT
This sequence comes from Nyctereutes procyonoides, assembly GCF_905146905.1. Lineage (NCBI taxonomy): Eukaryota > Metazoa > Chordata > Mammalia > Carnivora > Canidae > Nyctereutes > Nyctereutes procyonoides. The sequence continues at coordinate 12,696,089 of NW_026575137.1, forward strand.
AGTAAGGCCACATTGGAGTAGTAAACTTACTAACTGACAAAGTTTTGTTTTGTTTTTTTAGATTACAGTATCGGTTCCTTTGTGAGCTTTTGAGTATTTGAGGTTCCTAATTTACATAAACACTTTGGCCTTTCCCAGCAAGCACACCTGTGTCTTTCCTTTCTGCTCAGCCACCAGAATAGCTACTCATTTTTATGGACATGAGGTCTCAAATATTATATCTTTTTCCTCTCTTCCAGCAGAGGCTACTTATCACCTTCTAAAGAAGTTTTCCTTTAAATAAGAAACGTTTCACAGGTTCAGAAATAAATCTTAAAATTTGACTGGAACTTTATTAGCCACTGGTTATATTAATAAATGACATGGGCTGGCATATCTTCAAATTTAGTACTGGCATTATTCAGCAAAGTGGGCCTCAATGAAACATAATACTTGAATAAATATTCTAGCTTTTATGAAGCATTTCCCAAGAAGGCTTTTTAAATGTAAATTATACTAACTAATATATATTACCCAGAAAAGATTATCCTCTTGGGAAAAATTTTCTAGGGGTTAATGATAAACTTCTTTCCAATTTTTAAAAGGTAAATGAAAACTTCTTTTAGGAAGAAAGAAGAAAAGAATATCTCAGAGGTTGGCCTCTCTGGACAGATTCCTCCTGTGATCCTGCTCATGTGTGAAGCCCAAACATGTGCCATATAAAAGAGTTCCCACTGCTTCAGCCCTATTGGGTAGAGAGACAATGAATGATTTTGTGTGATTCAGAGTTTGTTTCCATTCTTAGTCACTGTTCAGATTTTAAATGTCACCAAAACTCAATGGCTTCTCTGAGCATATTGACACAGCTATGCTATTCTGTTTCTATGATTTTTGACATTATATATCTGATGTAGTGCACAATCATTCTGTAGGTTAAGCTTCAACAAAGAAAAAAAGAACTTATTTTATTCTGATTAAAAGGGTAATATATGTTCATATAAAATGTTCAAACAATTCTGAAGATTATATAGAAAAATGTAGGAAACACCTAAAAACTCTAGTTCCTAAATGTGACTGTTGTAAATTCTTGAAAAGATTTTGGGGACTATCTTTCCAGATGGCTTTCTATTCATGTATACACATATACACATTCTAAAATATTGATGAGCTAATATTAAGCATATTAGTTTGTAACCTGGTTTTTTTCACTTAGCAGTGTGGCCTTCCATGTCAGTGGATAAATGATATGCACAGATATGTTATTTTCTTTAATGGCTGCATAGCATTCCTACCCTCGTATATGTCACAATGTATTCAAATAATCCTTCTTTGGGTTGCTTCTAATTTTTTGAGAGAATAAACTACAAGGTAATGACTATGTGATTTCACTTTTGTGTATCTGTCCAATTATTTCCTTTGGACAATTTCCTAGCAATAAACTTTGCTGGATCAAATATATCCACCCTTCAAGCTTTTGATTTTCCTTAAATCCATATTGCCAAATTGCCTTCAAGAAGTATGCACTCTCAAAAAAAAAAAAAGTTTGCACTCTCACCAACACTTTGTGAGAATGTGTGTTCCCCCACGGTCTTGCAAACACTAAGTTTTGTCCATCTTTTCCAACTCTGGCAATGTAATAAGTCTATTAGTTCTATTTCTGTCTAACAAATTACCATAAACAAAGCAACTTAAAACACATACATTTTAAGTCTGGGGTCTGTGAATTGGGGGTTCAGGCACAGTTTCACTGGGCCTCCTAAGTTCCCTCACAATTTTCGCTGCAATCAAGGCATAAGCCAGGGCTGGGGTCTCGTCTGAAGGTTTAAGTAAGGAAAGGTTTGCTTTTAAGCTCACTTACATGGTTGTTGGCAAGATTCAAATCCTTTTGGGTTGTTGGATTGAGAGCTGCAGTTTGCAGCTATCGGCCAGAGGCTACCCTCAGTTCCTTGCCACATGTGCCTCTCCTACATGGCAACTCACTTCATCAAAACCATCAAGGGAGTAAGTCAACTAGACAGGTGGAATTCAGAATCTTTTGTAATATGATCATAGAAATGACATTCCCTTGGGGCACCTGGGTGGCTCAGTGGCTTAAGCTTCTGACCCTTGATTTTTGGCTCAGGTGATGATCTCAGGGTTGTGAGATCAAGCCCTGAGTGAGGCTACATGCTGGGAGAGGAGACTGCTTGAGATTCCTCTCTCCCTCTCATTCTGCCCCTCTCCCCCTCCTCTCTGGCTCAAAAAAGAGGAGAAAGAAAGAGAAAGAAAAAAGAAAGAAAGAAAGAAAGAAAGAAAGAAAGAAAGAAAGAAAGAAAGAAAGAAAGAAAGAAAGAAAGAAAGAAAGAAAAGAAAAAAGAAAGAAAGAAAGAAAGAAAGAAAAGAAAAAAGAAAGAAAGAAAAAGAAAAAAAAAGAAAGAACATTACCTCAATGTTGAGATCATCTGTTTGTTCTTAGAACCAAGTTATTTAAGAGGATGGAATTATACAAATCCATAAATACCAGAAGGCAGAGATCATTAGGGGCCATCTTGGAAAATGTCTACCATGGTCCACCCTCTGCTCCCCAATGATTCACATCACTTCCACGTGCAAAACACATCATCCTCTCCTAAGGTCCTCACGAGCTTCATCCTATTACAGCATCTGCTCAAAGTCCAGAATCTTTTTATCTAAATTAGGTACAGCTACAGATGAAGGCGTAGTTTTGTTAATTATACCTCCTGGAGCATGACTCTTTTTAATTTGGGGAAACTCTGAAAGAGATGATTTTTCTTCCTCCTCAACACCTATCATACAATAGTGTGACAGGCAAAGGAAAACAGCTCTTGGCATTCCCAGTCAATGTGGGGAAAATGTAGGTATGAGGGCCGCAGTGGTGCAGAGCAATTCAGAAATACATCTCTGTGAATGCTAGATGTTCTCTGATTAGGCTTCAAGGTCTAGGTATAATTCTCTGTGGTTCTTGGCTCCACCCTCTAGACTCTTAGTTCCATATTCTGAATTTCTCTGTTCCTTTTCATGAAAGGTAGTACAAGTTTGCCGTGTACATAATTTTGCAGCCTGCCTCCTGCCAGTAGAGTTTCGGAAGCCCAACACCTTCTCTTCATCTTGTCCATCTTCTCTCTGTCCCATTCGGTCCAAAATGGCAGTGTTTTGGGTGATGTAATTTTCTCAAAAACTGTGTGGGTCAGCTGTGAATTTCTGTGGAGTTGATTCCACTGGACAAAAGTCAATCCAAAATCTCTTCGGGGTAAGACCTTCTCTACTTTGGGCCCCTGTTGATGTTGCTGAAGAAAAAATGCCCATAAACTTCCTAGAGGACCTACGGGTTGAGAGGTTTCTTGAAGCTTACCTTTAATCTCTCCCAAATCTCCTTTATGTGACTGAATTGTCTGATCCCTTGATCTTTCTGAGGGTCTGTTGTTGTTGTTGTTTTGTTTAAGATTTTATTTATTTACTCATGAGAGACACAGAGAGAGGCAGAGACATAGGCAGAGGGAGAAGCAGGCTCCCTGCAGGGAGCCCGATGTGGGACTCGATCCCAGGACCCCCAGGGTCACGCCCTGAGCCGAAGACAGGTGCTCAACCACTGAGCCACCCAGGCATCCCTCTGTTTCCAAATTCATGTGGTTCTTGGCAAGACTTAGTTCTTTCTGGTTCTTAAAACTGAGGGTCTTGTTTTCTTGCTGACTGCTGGTAGAAGGCCACCCTCAGTTTCTTGCCCCGTAGGAAGAACTTTCTCAGGGAAATTCACTTTACCAAACCAGCAAGCAAAGAGAAAAGAGTATCTTCTAGCAAGATGGCAGCTATAGCTTGTGTAATATGATCATCCTTTACCATATTCCATTTGTTAAAAGTAGGTCACGGGTTTCTCCCAAGCTCAAGGGCAGGGGATTACACTTACACAAGGATATGCATACCAGGAGTCAGGATAAGTGGGGGGCATCTTAGAGTCTTTCATCCACCAAATACTTATGCTTTCAAGTAGGGAGACATTTGCATCCTGAATAAATGTCTATTGTGTTTTTATTCACATTAACCTGAGTATTGGGGCACCTGGATGGCTCAGTTGGTTAAGCATCTGACTCTTGATTTGACCTCAGGGCCATGAGATCCAGTCCTCACCAGGCTCCATGCTGTGCATGGAACCTGCTTAAGAGTCTGTCTCTCTTTGTCTCTTCCCGTCTCCCCACCACACCTCCTGCCTGCGCACATGCACATACACATTCTCTCCCTCTCAAAAAATAAATAAATAAAAAAATAAATAAACAAATCCCACAGAAACAAGCAAACAAACAAACAAAACTCCATGAGTATCAACTATTCTTTTAAACATGTCCTGAGGGCCCCTGGGTGATTTAGTTGGTTAAACATCTGATTCCTGATTTCAGCTCAGGTCATGATCCCATGGGTCCTGAGATCAAACTCTGTGTAGGCTCTGCTCTCAGCAGGGAGCTGGCCTGAAGGTTCTCTCCCTCTGCCCCTCTCTTCATTTGTGCTCACTCTCTCTCTCTCTCCCCCCCTCAAATAAATAAATAAATCTTTCTAAATAAATAAATAAGTCCTGACATTTACCATGTGCTAGGCATTATACTAGTTATAAGGTGAAGTTCAATAATGAGCAAAGTTTCCTGTTCTCACGAAAATCATAGTCAGAGGAAGAGAGAAAATAATTCTATGAATAAATGTGAAATTACAATTTTGACAAATGCTATGAGAATTTGTGGTGCTATGAAAATATGTAACATGAGGAAGTGACCCGATCTGGTGGTTGGGCACAGCCTGTAGGAGGATGTTTCAAGATACGAAGAATGAGCAGGAATTAACCAGGGAAAGCCCAATGAAGAGCAGATAAAAGGGGCTTATAAGAGCAGAAAGTATCAAGTGATTAAGCAACGAAAAGCGTGATTAGAGCAAAGAAACCAAGAGTCACCTCCAAATTCTCATCTGTCCTTTGGAATTTACACCTATATATTCACCTGATTATTTGATATCTTCATCTGGATATTTTGCACTCCTCAAAATCAATGCATATAAAACCATGCTACTGATTTTGGCTTGCCAAACTTAGCTCTTTCCCAATATTCTCTAGTTCAGTGAATGACATCACCATGTGTCCTGCTGGAAGTGGGGAACCTAGGAGTCACTCCTGACCATTCCATCTTCCTCAGCCCCTCACCAAAATCAGAAGGACTTTATCACTAAACACAGCAGCACTCACCACAATCCAGATATCCCATATTCTCTTATGTCCCAAGCCTTTACTTTTGCTGGTGTCCATGCTTAGAAATTCATCTCCACCCCCTCCCTTCTCTTCTTAGCAACATCCTACTCGTCCTCCAAGACTTGCCCTAAACATAACTGCCGTGGACGTTCCACCTTCCACCACTTCTGTGCAGAAATAATCTCCCTCTCCTTGGTGATACCAAACACTTTGTGTACCTCATCACCCCTGTTACAAGTTAGGATCTCTGGGAAGCAGACTTTGAGATAGATCAGCATATAAGGAGGTGCTCTTGGGAACAGTGCCTGTGGAAGGGAGAGAAGGAAGTAGGACTGGGCAGAGGAAAAACTGAGCTGTGATGCAGTCAGTGCTAACAATTCTCAGTCGAGCCATGGAGTGCTCTGGGGCTGGGATAGCCTTTAAAATTGTTCCAAGTCAGAGCAAGAAGGCCAGGACTTGATACCCCCCAGGCTGCTGAGTGACTGGATATGGGCCATCCCTGGAAGGAGACATGACCTTGGCTGAGGATCTTTTTCTTTCTTTTCTTTCTTTCTTTCTTTTCTTCCTTCCTTCCTTCCCTTCTTTCTTTATCTTTCTTTCTTTCTTTCTTTTTCTTTCTTTCTTTCAGATTTTATTTTTCTATTCATGAGGGACACAGAAAGAGGCAGAGACACAGGCAGAGGGAGAAGCAGACTCCCCGCGGGGAGCCTAATATGGGACTCGGCCCCAGGACCTCAGGACCACAACCTGGCCCAAAGGTAGATGCTCAACCACTGAGCCACCCAGGCGTCCCCCAGCAGGTTTTCCTTAGTAATCTTCCCAAAAGTCTGACACCTAACAGATGTCTTCTGTTAATGCTCCCAGAGTTGAGGAATAAGTCCCTCATTATTGAAGGGGCATCTGGGAGGGCATCACAACATCCAGTATAATCCCAATGCTCAAATCGACTTACTACAGCAATACTCTCTTGTATTTTTTTAAAGATTTTATTTATGTTTAAATTTACTTCAAATCAATTTGAGATAGAGCCAGAGAGCACAAGTGGGGAGAATGGCAGAGGGAGAGGGGGAAGCAGACTCCCCTTTGAGCAGGGGGTCCAGGACCCCGGGATCACGATCTGAGCTGAAGGCATAGACTTAACCAATGGAGCCACCCAGGTGCCCCAATATTCTCTTGTATTAAGACTATTTAATAAAGGGACCATCATACTCACTAGGTTCTGAGATTTCTGAGGACAATACACATTTAAATCAGAGTTGTGATTTCATGAAAGTACAGTGAAGATACGATTAAAGAAATGACCCAAAAACATGTGAGCCCGATTGATGAAACCAAATGCCAGTTTCTTCCTATACACCAGGAATCTTCAACTTCTTAATTATCATTCCTCCAAATGCCTTTTTAGATATTTTTCCCTAATTACCACCTATGAAATTTTAATGCTATAGATACATTGCATATCTATGCATCTAGTATATTTTATCTCTGTGTTATACATTTTTAAAAGTATTTTTTCCCCTGAGAACCAGTCATTTTCACCCCCATGGGAGCAACATTGGTCCTTTAAGAATGCATGATTTATACCAATAAATGTAACTTAAGAGGATCAGAGAGTATGTACATCAGCTCTTCAATCCATTCTCTGTTATGTAGCAGAGTCTATATGAGAGGCCACACGGGTGTGCTGTGCAGGCACGAAATCAGTGCAAAGGAAGTTAGGTGACCTTAGCAGTTACTTGTGGAGCTAAGATGGTCTGATACCCTGTTCCCTCACTGTAAGATGATAGTGACCCAACAGTTGAGTAGTCAAGGGAGCCCCCATTATTTTGTCAAGCTTCTGTGCAAATTATTGCTTTAGTCATTTAATTTTTGTCACTTATATTTAATTATAAAGTATTTCTGGCAAATAAAAAGTAGGGATAATATAAGGAGACTCTTGTACCCATAACCTAGTTTGAGATAAAACATTATAGATACATTTGGAGTGCCCCCCACACCCTGTATACCTCAATCCAGTCCCATGTCTCTCTCACTCTTCCTAGAAATAACCACTATCCTGAATTTGTTGTTCATTATTCCCATGCATGGTTTTACATTTTTATCTATAAACCTGTTTTTTAAACTTTACATGATACATGTTATCAGAATGTAAATTTCCTTTGCTACGTTTATTGTGGTATGGCATCTCACTGGGTGAACCTCTGACGTTTGTTATCTTGTTCAGTCTTCTCTGCTTCCCTTGGCCACTACATCCATGCCTCAATCAGTTTGTACTTTCATACAGGTTCTTAGCATATCTTCTGATCTTTTAAAGAGACTTTGATATAAACTGGCCCTTTGACCAATGCATTTATAAATCATCTTTCAGCTTAGGACAATTTTTTCCCTTAAGATTTTATTTATTCATTTGACAGAGAGAAAGAGCACAAGCAGGGGGAGTGACAGGAGAGGAAGATGCAGACTCCTTGCTGAGCAGGGGGCCTGATATGGGGCTCGATTCCAGGACCCTGGGATCACAACCAGAGTAGAAGGCAGATGCCCAACTGACTGAGCCATCCAGGCAGCCCCTCAGTTTAGGACACTTCTGCAGATAATTTCACTATTTACTAATTATGACCAATTTATCCTGAGGATAACCCTTTCCTAACTATAGTTCCAAAGTCTTGGCACACTCAACTGTAGTTTCCTGATTTACCATAAAATCACCCTCCTAGGTATATAATCCTGTGGGCCAGGAGTTTATAATGGCAACCGTCTACATTTTGAAGACCCAAGTCTACATCATCCTTTCATCAGCCCTCAAAGATAAGTTACTTGAATGGAAGCTTCATGCCCTGTTATAGACTGAATGTTTGTGTCCCTGCTTCAAATTCATATGTTGAAGCCCTAACCCCCAATGTGACTGTAATTGGAGATAAGGCCTTTTAAGAAATAATTAAGGTTAAATGAAGTTATAGGGTAGGGCTCTGATCTGATAGGATTAGTATCTTTATGAGACACAAGAGAGCTCACCGGCCTTTTATTCACCTCTTGGGACACAGAAGGAAAGTGACCATCCGCAAGCCAGGAAGAGAGTCCTTACCAGAAACTGACCACGACAGAACCTTGATCCTGGATTTCCAGCCTCCAGAACCGTAAGAAGATAAATCTTTTGTTTTATGTCCCTAGTTTATGGACTTCTTTATAGCAGCCTGAGCAGACAAATACACATTCTAATCCCAAGAACCCATCACACAGTATACTGAAAAAGAGGAGAAGCCAAAGGGTCAAAGGCAATGGGAAGACTGGGCTCAAATCTGAGCTTGGCCACTCCAACTCTAGGGTATGACAACCTTTTAAAGCCTCCTTTTTCTTTTTCTATGAAATGAGAGACTTTAAGTAGAACCTCTTCAAGTCCCTTGAAACTTCCTAATTAAAAGGGTTAGATTACATATTGTGGGCTATGACTCAGGCAATTACACTGCCAGGATGCTATGCTTAAGAAGTAATTATGGATAGTCACAAAGATTTACTTATAAGTATGTTCATACCAGAGTTGCCATCAATAGCATAAAACAAAAACATACACTAGACCCTGTAATCTAACTATCCAACAATAAAGTATGTTAAATTACAGTAGAGCCAGATGATAGAATAAGTGAATACTTATTGTGCTTTTGTTTATAAACATCAAGGATGGGGTGCCTGGGTGGCTCTTAATCTCAGCGCAGGTCTTCATCTCAGGGTCTTGAGTTCAAGGCCTGTATTGGGCTCCATGCTCAGTGTGGAGCCTAGTCAACAAAGAAGTATCAAGGATATAGTATTGAGAAAACTTGTTTTTCAGAATTAAATATTGAGGGTGCCTGGGTGGCTCAGTCGGTTAAGTGTCTGCCTTCAGCTCGGGTCATGATCCCAGGGTCCTTAGATTGAGTAGCACATAATGCTCCCTGCTCAGCAGGGAGCCTGCTTCTCCCTCTGCTCCCCCTCGTGCTCCCCACTCAGGGCCCACACTGGTGCTCTCTTGCTATCCCAAATAAATAAATAAAATCTTTAAAATAAAATAATAGATTGGCAAAAATTTAGTTAGAAGTCTTCTCAATAAGAATAGAACATCCCACTGTTATAAGGATCTGAGCCATGCAGGTCACTTTTTATAAAGTTCTTTGAACTGCTTTATTGAGGTACAGCAACATAAACTATAATATTTAAAGTATACAATTTTATAAGTTTTCACATACATCTATAACCGTCAAACCATCACCGACTCCCTGAGGTTTCCTGGTACCCCCTTTGTCATCCTTCCCTCCCACTTCTCGCTCTCACCCCTTCCCCTGAGTAACCCTTGATTTGCTGTCACTACAGTTTGCATTTTCTGGTTTTATATAAATGGAATGATATTATATATACTTTTTTTTTTGCCTGGTATAATTACATTGAGATTCATCTGTGTTGTTGCATGTATTTATAAGTCGTTCCTTTTTATTTCTGAGTGACATTCCATTGTATGAGTCACTTTGACACTTAGAAAAAGCAGTCTTTAATTCCAACCCACGTTTCAGGTAAAAGGTTTCAGAAAAATTCCACATTTATCTTCATTTTCCGAGGAATTAGGATTCTGAATAGATGGGCTTTATCAAGTGACATGAAAGTTCATGACTACAGTAAGTGCAAAACAGTAAATAGTGTATGACCTTATTTCTGTTTTTAAAATATAAATATACGGGCAGCCCGGGTGGCTCAGCGGTTTAGTGCCACCTTCAGCCCAGGGCCTGATCCTGGAGACCCGGGATGGAGTCCCACGTCGGGCTCCCTGCGTGGAGCCTGCTTCTCTCTCTGCCTGTGTCTCTCCCTCTCTCTCTCTCTGTGTCTCTCATGAATAAATAAATAAAATCTTAAAAAAAGAATGATAATAAAATAAAATATAAATACTTGGAGGAATGACTACAAAATCATATGTGAAAAATGTATTACTAAATTTGTATTTAGTAATACATATTTGTATTACTAAATATATTTTTAAATATATTTTTACCTTTTTAAAAAAAGGTATTTTTAGGGACAGTCACAGCAAAAAAGGAAAGGTGACATTATTTTACATTAACCAATACTTGCTAGGCTGTCAAAGGAACAGGCAAGCCCTGCTACTACCATTTGTATAACAGCTTAGTTCACAGATCCACAGGTGTAAACCTAGAATGGGCAGCTGAACTTCTTAGGACAGTCATCATCTTTCCTGTCTCTGGAGACAAACTGTTTATTTTCATACATACAAATGGAATTGGAAACCTTTTAGAGTTAAAGCAGATCCCAATGTCATCTGCTAAGTTTTTGGCCTTGTAATTTACACTGTCTTTAATTATAAGTCTCTATAAAGCTCAGCAAGAGTAGTGGTTCATTTTTATTATTCATCACTTACAAAACTCCCTTCCACCCATTAATCACAACATGCATTACAGCACTGTTGCAAAGTAGGTCAAAATACTCTTTAATACATTTTTTGGCCTTGGGTGCTTATTATATCTTACCCCCTTTTTCTGTTGAGAGAGCCTGTGCAATTGACGCTTGAAGAACATGAGTTTGAAATGCCTGGGATGCCTGGGCCCACTTACACATGGATCGCTATCAGTAAGTACAGTGCTGCAAGTGCATTTTCCTTATGATCTCCTCAATCGTATTTTTTTCTGCAGCATGTAACACAGCATGCGTTAGGTGACGGCTCCTGTTCTTGGGAAGGCCTCCAGGCATCAGCAGCCTATTCCACCCGCTGTCCAGGCGGCGGTGCCCCGACCCTTGAGTTGTTGGAGGGTCATCAGTGTTCAGGCCACTCACGGCCCTTGCTTACACGCTGTTTGTTGCTCAAGCCCGGCCAACCCCGGCCAACCCCGCCTCTGTACCCCGTCGCAGGGGGCACTGGGGAGAGCGCTGGGCTGTGCAGGGTGGGCGCCAACTGACCTCCAATATAAATAAACTCACATACTGCTAAAAAAAAAATGAAAAAAAGAGGCACTTCACTTCTTCCTAAGCACCCGGAGATGGTCAACACCGGTCATAATAACAGGCTTTTGCAAACTCCTCGTGCAGAGCTGCACGAAAGCTCAACCCGACCGGCGGGGAGGCAGCGGCCCGACCCGTGAGCAGCCGCCGCCCCGGGTCCCCCGAGGCTCCGCAGCCGCAGGACGGCGCCGCCCCGGGCTTCCCAGCCTCCGGGTCCCGGCAGAGGCCGGCCAGCGACGCACCGGTGCTGCGACCCCGGGACCCCGGCACCCCGGGACCCAGGGCAGCGGCGGAGCCCGCCCCGCACCGCTCCGCAGGGAGAGCGGAGGGCGCGGCCCCGCCCCCGAGGCCGAGGCCCCGCCCCCGCCTCCGAGGCCGAGGCCCCGCCCCCGCCTCCCGCCTCCCGCCTCCCGCCACGTCTCCCCGCGCCCAGGCCCCAGCGGCCCGCGGAGACTTCCGGCGCGAAGCCCCTCCCAGGCCCCGCCCCTCTCTGCGACCCCCGCGCCCCGGACTCCGCCCCCCGCCGAAGCCCCGCCCCCGCCGAGCGCCAAGTCTCCCGCCTCCAGGCCCCAGCGGCTTCCCGCGCGAAGCCCCTCCCAGGCCCCGCCCCTCTCTGAGATCCCCGCGCCCCGGGCTCCGCCCCCCGCAGGAGCCCCGCCCCCGCCCCCCGCCGAGCGCCGCGTCTCCCGCTTCCAGGCCCCGCCCCGCTCCGCGATCCCCGCGCCCGGACTCCGCCCCCCGCAGGAGCCCCGCCCACGTGACCCGCCCGGGGCCCACGTGACCCGCGCGCCCCGCCCAGGCCGCCCACGTGACCCGCGGCCGTCCCCGCGCGCGGCGTGGATCGCGGCCCGAGCCGCCATTGTTCCGCGAGCGCCGGCAGCGGGGCCCGGCCCTGGCGCCGAGACGCCGCTTAGCGGCCGCCGCTGGAGACACGCCGTCCCGCCGCCCCGTGCCCCCGGCGGCCGAGCGAGGCGGACGCGGCGCGGCTGCGAGCCCCTGTCCCGGCGGCGGCTGCCGACCCCCGGCCCCGGCCCCGGCCCCGGCGCGAGGGGCGGCCGCGATGCGCTGGGCCTGAGGCCCCGGCCCGGCGTCCGCGCGCCCGCGAGCGGGGGAACATGGCTGCGCAGGGCTGGCAGGACGAGCTGGCGCGGCGCGCCGAGGAGGGCTCGGCCCGGCTGCGCGAGGTGCTGTCGCTCGGCCTGGGCTTCCTGCGCAGCGAGCTGGGCCTCGACCTGGGGCTGGAGCCGCGGCGGTACCCGGGCTGGGTGATCCTGGTGGGCACCGCCGCGCTCGGGCTGCTGCTGCCGCTGCTGCTCTGCTACGGCTGGGCCGCGGCGTGCGCCGGCGCCCGCAGGAAGCGGAGGAGCCCGCCCCGCCGGCGGGAGGAGGCGGCCCCGGCCCCCGCCCCGGCTCCGGGCCCCGACGACGCGGGCCTGCCGAGGAGCCTGCGCGGCGACGAGCCGAAGAAGCGGAGCCGCAAGAAAGCGCCCGACAAGCCCAAGGTGAGCCGCGGCGGGGCGGCGCGGGGCCGGCCGGCAGCGGCGTTACGGGCCGCGGGGCGGGGGGCTGCTCGGAGGCACCCGCGGCTCCCCGGGCCGACTCGCGCCCCCGCCCCCGCCCCCGGGGGGCCCGCCCTCGCGATCGCGGCCGGGCCCGGAGGGGGAGGCGGGCGCGGCGGGGATGACGGAGCAGAACGGTGCCGCCCCGGGGTCGGGCGCCGCCGGGCCGCGCCGTCCTGCCGCGCCGTCCTGCCGCGCCCGCCGTCGGCCCGGGGCGTCTCCCGCAGCGGTGCGCTCCAGACCACCGTACCGCTGAGCGGAGTCGGAGGCCGAGCACAGCTGCAAGCCGCCGCGGCCTATTTTTATGCGCGCCGCAGTGAGCTCTCTACCCCGCAGCCCGGTAAAGTAAGCGTGACCCCGGCCGTGCTGCGTGGGACGCGCTGGTGTGTGTCGGCGGTGAGAGGCACGCGCGCAGCAGGTGGAGCCAGCCCCGGAGACCTCGGGAATAACGCTCAGCGCTCGCAGTGCACGGTGCACGGTGCACGGACCGGACCGCGAGGGCTGATGAGGAGGCCTGGATCGCGGCGGACTGATTGCGCTGAAGGGATTGAGGAAAGGCTCTGGGAAAAGTGCGGTTTGAGTTCAAGCTAAAGCAGTGAGTGTGTTGTCCATGCTACGACCAAGGACCAAGACTGGAGTCGGTGCTGAAGAAGGGGCAGGTCACGGTCAGGGCACCGTGAGGCCCGCATAAGTGGTGACGCTCTGCCTGCTGATTACGAGGCTGTAAGATGCTTGCAAAAGCTAGAAGACAGTACAGCTTTACCAGCATGAATTCTACCTTGATTAGGAGAGGAAATGGAACGATGTGGAACATGATATGATTAAATTCATTGAGGTTACCGGAAAGTGACGCTATGGTCGACGAAGAGAACTTGGCTCCAAAGTAAGCAAAGAAGGTGATCTTGGAAAAACTACGTGCATTAGTAAGGCCAGACGCTGCGTGGATGGAGCAGGTTGTGAAAATTTCCAAGCCCTGTTTGGGAGGTCTAGAATTTCAGATAGACTTGAGCGGAGAGACAGGTGCTCCAGGAGCCCAGCCGGAGCGCCTCCTAGCACTCAGACTACCCTCTGCAGAAGGAACAGACGCCTGTGAAAACTTGCACTGTGAACAATACTCGTCAGACTTAGGACTCGCTGCTTCTCTTTTTCACTTTAGTTAAGGAGTGGGGCAGTGAATGAATAAAAAAATCTAAAATCGAGCTTCAGGGAATGGAGAGTGCTGAGTGAGAAAATACTCTGCCTCTCCCATGCTGCAGAGGTGTTGGAGAAGTTTGCCAACACTAACAAAATTCTAGCTTTCAGACTTTTTTGACGGCAACTGAAAGTAAGAAACACGTTTTACACTACAGTACCTGCCCTCCACCCCACATATCAGACCATTCTGTTTTTCTTTAATAATATTTGTGACCCGTCGGATTAGCTTCACATTTCATCACAAGGCGTGACCCACAGAACAGTCCTACCTATGGGACTGAGAAGCGAAAGCAACCATTTGTGTCCTGCCCAGATGCTTTGTACTGCGAGTGCTAAGTATTTACTTGGAGAAAAGCACACTGCTTGAGAACTAAAGGCAGTAAAAAGGAATACAGTATTTGTATGTCTCATTGTGAAGGGGTTACAAAAGTAAAAGCTCATTTGCTCCCCAGGGAGCTTTTTATTCCAGTTGTGGAAAAAGATAACCCTAAAAAACAAAAAGTTGACAGTGCAAACCCAGTGTGGGCCCAGGAGGCTGTGTATGACCTTATCACACAATCTGGCTTTGAGAGTGGGTGGGAGCAAGGTTGTGAAAGAGGCTCAAGTAGCAGAAAAGGAAGTAGAGGAAGACTTAATTCTGTCAGCCTGGCAGGAATGGAGAACCAGAGTTAAGTAAGGCATTTAACCTTGCTCTGGTGGTTAGCTTTATAAATTGGGGATCTTTAATTTTTTTTTTTAATTTATGATAGTCACAGAGAGAGAGAGAGGCAGAGACACAGGCAGAGGGAGAAGCAGGCTCCATGCACCGGAAGCCCGACGTGGGACTCGATCCCGGGTCTCCAGGATCGCGCGCCCTGGGCCAAAGGCAGGCGCCAAACCGCTGCGTCACCCAGGGATCCCCTATAAATTGGGGAGCTTAATTGCGTTAAAATACTGCAGAATTCCTCAAAATGTTACCTCCAACTACTTGGGATAGAGTTACTTTGAATGCTTGTTAAAACTTACAGATTCCTGAGCACCAGAATAGATCTTTAAAATTCAGAAGCTCTGGGACTGAGTCCAGGGAACCTGCATTTTGAATGAACTCCCTTGGTAAATCCTTGCTATTAGTTTAAAAATCATTCACTGGTGTTGGACCATAATATTCTTAGTATAGGAGAGCTTTCTGAGTTGAGTCATGTTTAATCTTAGACTCCATCTCCTCATTACCACATCATTCTGATACACATTTTAGGATCTACCTTACTCTGAGCCAGCTAAACTACTAGTTTTGTGAAAGGATATTACATATTCACGTAAATATTTTATTTTCATCTTTTTATCCCATTATTTTTAGTTCTCTCTTAAGTCATTCCAAATTTTGCAACTCAAGTTTTTAAAATTTGTTTCTAGTGGCTTATTTTTATCTGTAGAGTGGCTGGTATTTAGTTCTTTAAAATCTACCCATACGCACTTTTTTTTATATCATTTTGGTTTTTATCCCCTAAGAGTATCCTGGCATAGGTCTTTTAGGGTATGAATTGCAGGTTGTTTCCCTATTGAAAGTGACGGAGGTGGCACTTTTTGCTGGGCTTATTTCTTGGCATTTTTGGAAATTACTGATAGTTATTTCCAGTGACACCTAGTACAATGTGAATATTAAATGGGCACTCAGTAAGTATTTTTAACTTGACTTAATTTAGGTATATGTAAAATCTCAGATAACTGGTCTTGAACAATTGCTCTGAATTTTAGCTGGAAGCCTTTAACTCAGGATCAACTTTGACGAAAATTCATCTTAGTGAAAAATTTATTTTTATATTAGCATAAGACTTCTCATCAGAATTAGCCATAGTGCAGTTGTCGATAGCTATGAGCTGGCTGAATAGTGTTTTGTCTCGTTTGTTCTGTGTAACCTTGCATCGTAACTGGCATTCAGTAAATAATTACTGAATGCGTAAAGTAGTCAGATGTCCTACCGTTCCCATTCTTCATGCCTGGTAAGTAGCCATATGAGCCACCGTTATATTTTTACGGTGGACGGTGGCTGTCTTTGCCTCTTCTGGCTAAAATCCTGTGAAGTCCAGTCATTCTACAGCCAATAAATCATTTTGATAGTGGGTGGTGTCTTTTGTAGTTATTACTTCTATTCCAGTTTCATTGCTACTGCCCTACTTTTGGACTTTCTTGTCTTTTGTTTAGACTATACTAACAGCATCCTGACTGGTTTTCCTGCTTCTAGTCTCTTTGTTGCCATTCCTTTCTACCGACTCCTGCCAGTTAAATCTTTTAAAGCCCAGTTCTGATCATGACTTTCATGTTCATATCTTGTCAGTAGTTTCCCCATCATATGTTGAGTAAAATCCAGTCTATGATATGGCCATGATGGAACCCCATCTTAGATTTATCTCCTAACCATTATCCCAAATGCATTCTCATTAGCTAGACTACAGTATCTCTTTATTCACACTATTTTGTTCCATTAGAAAGTCTGTCTTTCTGTATTTTTCTACAAGTTCTACTTATCCTTCAAGGCCCAACTATCTCTACCATAAAGCCTTCCCTAGCTAGAGTTAGTCTCCATGTTTTGTATGTTTATTTTATGTTCTGTTACGATATCTAAAACAAGAAGACAGAACATTGTCTAGGAATGTACCTGTAGGACAATTCCACATTTTTTTTTCCCTAGCTCTGTGCATGCCCCTGAGTGATCAGGAAAGCACCTCGAGTATTGATTTTGAGATTAGAAATTAATCTTAGTAGGTGAACTTGCCAATGGGGAATCTCTGAATAATGGGCATCAACTTTGTATTTATCTATAATTGGACCATTCCTTTTATCTCCTCATATGTAGGTGTGTATACTTCTCCACTTGGAAATCTGACATTTGCCTCAAATTTTAATATCTGCAAAACAATTCACGATACAATTCCCTGCTTTCTCTCCTTGTCTTCCTCCTCATTTCTGTAAATGGTAAAAGAGTGCCACCCAGTTATTCAAGCCAGAAATCTAAGAATCATTCTTGATTCTTCCCTTTTCCTCACCTCTTTATATCTTCCCTACCTCATGTCTAATCTATGAGCAAATACCATCCATTTTATTTCCAAGATGTGTATATTCAGTCTGACAACTCTCATTCTTTTGTCTGGCACCTTAGTTCACTTATATAGCAGTAGCTTCTGCAAGGCTGCCTCCAGTCCTAAAGCCAACACTGATCTAAAATCAACACTTCAGTAGCTTTTGCATTTAAAATCTAAACTTCTTTCCTAAGTGGCTCAGCACCTGGTTTTCTAAGTTGATTTTAAGTTAATTTCCTCATTATAACCTCCAGCAATGGTGATCTTTTTTTCAGTTCTGCAGACTCTTTCACAACCCAGTGCCTTTACATGAACTATTATTAACACTTCTGGAATAATTCCCGCCCCCCCCCCACCGCTGTTCTCATCAGCCTATAGATCGCACCTTAAAACTCTCACCATCCTAGGAAATCATTTTCTGATCACCCTATTTGAAATAGGCATCCTCTTTTATTTTGTCTCAACCTTTTATGTGTGGGTTTTTTGGTTTTTGGTTTTTTTGTTTTTTGGTAATTATCACAGTTTGTAAACCGTGTACTTGCCCATTAATTTTTTTGAGGTCTTTTGCTTCCACTAGGGAAAAGCCTTGCTCACCTTGCTATGCAGTTGCAAAACAGTGCCTGGCATGTAAGAGCCTTTGATAACTTTCTGTTGGACTAAATTCTGAATGAAGTACTATAATGATATCTCACAGTTTAATTGGATAATTTATTTCATTAAATAAATTTATTTTTTAAGATATTCCTAAAGAATTCTATCTTTTTTTCTTAGGTAGTAGTTTTGCTATATTATTTCAGGTATTAGTAAAGGTGTAAATTATATCACTTGCCACCTACATACAGGATTTTCTTTTTACCTTTAAATCACTGCCCTCTTAGGTTTTTTTTTTTTTTTATGAGTGGAAATATATTTTTCATGTAGCATGGCTTCTGAAAATATGTGAAGTATCCCCTATGTTTCCCAGCTGAAAAACAGCCACTTACTCCAATGTCAGGACAAGCTGGCTGTTTTGAGTGTGTTGAACTTCCTGAAATAAGTCATAATACACTTTAAAGTGATCAACATTCTTTTTTATGGTGACTTGCAGGATTATTCAAGGGAAAATTTGACAATTATTTTTTTAAATTTAAACACAAGGTTTATTGTAGTTTCATATCTTTATGATTAGGAATTTGACAGTTCCTAATGTTTGGAGTTTGGACTTAGCCCTCTTAGTTTTAAGTAATAAAAGTATAATCATTCAGTTAAAAAATCGTAAGTCATAGTTAAAACAAATATTCCCAATTTTACAGAAAAGGAATCCTGAGATTCATAAAGATTAAGTAACTTACTCAAAGTCACAGAGCAAAGGAGTTTCAAAGGCTAAATAAACAGCATCCTATTTTTTAGTCTACTGACTCGGCTGTTATTTCCACTGTGGTTTCCATAGCATGTTCAAGGATGTTTCATTCATAGAACAAATCCAGTTTTCCCAGTGATTTAAAGCTCTCTGTATTTCTTTTAAAATTTACTTTTAGAATCAGAAATTTGTGCTGAAAATTGTGAAGACTTTTACCAAAGCTCCAGCATTTTGGCTTCTTTGGTTATATGACAGGACTTTTTCATCTTGTCATTTTATCCATATAGTGGCCTAGTAGAGAAGACCTTTAATAGTTCTGCTTATCTTAGATACCGAGAGCAGCAAGCAGTAAGCCCTCTGAACATCTGGGTTTCTCTTAGACTTGGGCATTCCTGATTAATGTACTACTTCTCAAGGTCATGAAAGCTTTGAAAATATTTTTAAATTAATATTATTATTCAGGCAAAATCAAGAGCTCTAAGTGAGGAATTGGGGTTATTTGACCACTTTTAAAGTTTGCTTGCTATTATACCAGAGAGCATCCAACAGGATCCAAGAAAGTACATGGCTGTGTATCTGCTGTATCATGTGTAGCCCTTATCTCAGTACCTATCAGAGGTAAAATCTTGAAAATCAATACTGTTTTGAATTCTTCAGAAATCCCCTTAGCATAATTTGGCCAGGTGACAGATGTGGAGTGTCAGGTCTATCCTGTGAAAGTAGCTCTGAATGTCAGTGATGCAGTCAACAAGTAGATAGTTTGGAATCCCTGAAGAGTTGAGTCTTTGGCTAGATGCTTAGAAGGCAAGAGGGATCTTTACACTAAAGGAAATATCTTAGGGTATACAACCAGGATTTCGCAAATTTGAATTATGGGCCATATTTGTAAGATTGTTCTCAGTTATTCAGAGTTTAAAATTGGAGTTGAATTTAAAAATAATTTGGTAAACTACTGTCACTGAAACTAGTTTATGGTATGTTTAGTTTACGTAATTGATATATTGACATTTGACAGAAAAAGCCAGTTTTATGCTTTCAAATAAATAACAAGGAATTGTTCTATCATGAATTTGTATCAGAACTCTTCAAACCTAAAATAAACGGAGACAAGGTCTCAGTTCATTAGATTAAGTGTTGATCATGTAAAGCATCTGGCAAGGTGCTTGGCACTTGGCAGATACTTGGAAATTGTTATAGACTGATCTATCAGCTATCAGTGATATTCCTTGAATTTCCTTAACATCTTGCCTTTTTTAATCTTTTGTATGAAGGGAGTAATATATATATACGTATGCATCCTATGTGTTCAGTATAACTTTGAGCTAGGAAAGTTGAAACTCCAGTGAAGTAGTAACTTGTCCAGGGTGGCACACATTTGGGAATTCAGCCCTGATTTCAGCTTGCCTTCAGATCCCATACTGTTTTCCTTTAAAGGGGTAAGGTTGGAGGGGTAGGGAGAAGAGGTAAGAGTATACCTTTTGTCTTGTATTTTAATGTTGCCTCCTCCTTTTGCTAGGTTCTAGGCTTTTTGAAGGCAGAGATTGTGCCTCACTAGTCTTTGTTTCAAGATTTTAAGGGTTCTACATATTACTCTATTATGTTCACTTACTATGTCGAGTGAATGAACATAAGTGAATATGATGTAATTTTCAACTATAAGCAGGTTTTTTTTTAAAAAAAGACATGAACATATTTCATTTATATTATAGATAATGAAATCAAAGGTTAAGTCAAGGAAAATGCTTATTATAATCATAGTATAGAAGGTTTTTTTTTAAGATTTTATTTATTCATGAGAGGCACACAGAGAAGCAGAGACACCGGTATAGGGGGAAGCAGGCTCCATGCAGGGGAGCCTGATGTGGGACTCGATCCCAGGACCCTGGGATTATGACCTGAGTGAAAGGCAGACACTCAACCACTGAGCCACCCAGGCACCCCTAGAAGTCAAGTCTTATTTATTTATATTAGAAGTTAAGTCTTAATGCCAGCTTTGTGCAATTCCAATCCCATGGTCTTTTCATACTCATTTTTTCCTTTTTTTTTTTTTGGTAGTTGGTAGACTGCCCCTCTAGTTTCTAAACTTAAGATGTTTCCAAGTAATTTGATGTTAGGGTTTTTATATATTTTATATATAGAAATAAAATTTATATAGATAAATGAAAATAGTGTTCTAATTGGTTTCATTTTAGAAGTCAAATGTTAAACTATATATGTTTATCTTAGGTGTAGATTTTTTTGCAGTTTATAATCAGTTTAACAAACATGTATAGGCTGCTCAAATGGAGTAGGTGTTTGTTATTAAGCACATCATCTTATTCTGAACCTCAAAACTCCTGCTGGAAGAGGGGGCATCTGGGTGGCTCAGTGGTTGAGCGTATGCCTTTGGCTGGGGTCGTGATCCTCGGGTCCTGGGATCGAGTCCCACATTGGGCTCCCCACAGGGACCCTGCTTCTCCCTCTGCCTTTGTCTCTGCCTCTCTCTGTGTCTCTTGTGAATAAATAAAATCTTTAAAAAAAAAAAAACTCCTGGAGGGTAAAATCTTTTCATTTATCCTTGTTACTGGGGTCCCTAGCCCAGTGCCTGGTATTGGAGTGCTTAATAAATGTTTATGGAATTGTATAGAATTAATAATTTGAAGGTTGACTAACATGAAGAATTTTAATATCTTTAAATCAAGCATTATTAAATAAGAGCCCCTACTCCACTGCTATGTGTCCCCCTCCTGCATTTTATTTTCTTGATTGTCAGCTAGGTATTTTCATTCTGATACATCACCACCCCTCCAAACACACACAGTGTTCTTTCATGAATGAGATTTTAAAAGAACGTGGCGTCGGAGTTGGGAAATGTATAATAATAAGGCAGATAGAGCATTGCCTACAAGGAGTTTATCCATATAAGAAATGATTATATTACTTTTCTGTTACTGGTTGATTTTCATCAGAGTTGGAGGATGTTCTTGTCTAATTTAAAATACAGATTGTATGCCATATATGAAATTAACTTTGGTTAGTCCTGGAAGGGACCCTCGGAGTTTTCTAGAAAATTTTATACTAGGGTACAATTAGAGGCCCGTGTAATGGTTAATCTGTAGAAACACACCATATATATTAAGGCTTCATGATGAGAGAAGATAATACCTTTGTGTAAAACCCAGATTGGCAGTCAGGTTGTATTTAAAGTGTTGGTTTGCAGTTAGTTTTCATGTGAGCAGATCTACATAATATGCTTCCATTTCTGGATTTGCTGATTTAAGCATGGTTAACGATTTTCCGGGACCGGGCCTTCTTGACCAGCTAGTGGCAGAGTAAGAGGACAGATTGGTGTTGCTGGGTAGAAGAGGGCACAGCCACCATAATGTGTCCTTTTCTCCTGCTGCCAAGAGCTCTGTTGACTTTATTCTTGGGATAGGATGCTTATTGTTTCATGTTATCAGGCATTTTGGGGGAGTTGTTGCTGACTTACGGACTCCCACTAGTAGTAAGAGCTATAGAAAGCCCAAGAGTTAGCGGAACAGTGGGAAATCTGCACGGACCAAAGGAACAGCTGCAGTTACAGCAATTGCTTGTTTTTGTTGCCAAGAAGGAAGTAAAATGGTCACAGGTTGGTGTGGGACCACCTCTGGCTTGGTGGTCACTTCAGAGTCTATGAAATGGAAACGGGGTCACTGATTAGAGGACTCCAGATTTCCTATTTGTTCAAGAGGAAAGATTATTTCATCTTTCATCTGGGAGGCTATATCAACAGTGTTTGCAGTTGGTCTCAAAGGAATTGCACTGAACTTTTTATGCACTTTTAACCACTTAATTTCTCACCTTTTAGCACTTAATAAATAAATTAAAATGACTCAGTGTAGTCATTTACGTGAATAGAATGGAAGTGCTGTATAAGTGACTATGATGGAAAGTTTCCTGAAGGGTTTAAGTTAAATTTTACAAAGGTAAGCCTGTGAGCTGCCAGTTCGGGATGGGAAACTGGAATTAGAGCTGCAGGATTACTCAGGTGGCATAAGGCTTGTATAGAAAGGTAAAGTCAACCATAGGAAATCGGGACAAGTTTGGCTAAAGAGGACAGTATGAACTAAGAACTAGCATATGAGAATTGACAGGTAAGATGGTGATGTTAGAAAGTAGAATTAAGCAGTTTTATATTCCTGCTGTGGTTATGGCTCTAAGTCCAGATTCCGATAAGGGTTTTCTTACCTTTTTCTGTGTAGTAACCCCTGCCACACAGGCATATACCTATACAGGAAGGTCAGCTAGAGGAAGCAGCATGAAAGTGACAGAACAGCACAGGAGAGAGAAAACCAGATGAAGAGTAAGGAGACCTGCGTTTGGCATCTGACTTCCACAAGTTGGTTAAGAGCCGGCAGATTGCATTGGGATTAAGTACGCAATCCATCAGCTAGAAGACTGCTTTTGTTTTGGTTTTTCTGCCATTAATCTGAGGAAGCCTACCAATTGGGATTTAGAATATTAATAGTCTCTCTAATTGTATATACCTGATAATTTTGAACAAACAAGTTACATTATAGAAACTTGAACATTCATATTGTTCTCTTGAGTATGGCTCTACTATAACGAGTAATCTGGTGGAAGTCTATCCTGCAAGAACTGGAAGATAAGGCAACTGAAACTCGTATATTGATTTACTGACTCACTGTGTTGGAATATGAGCATAGGCAAGTGAGCAGAAGTAGGATCCAGGGACGTCTGGGTGGCTCAGTCAGTTAAGTGGCTGCCTTCGGCTCTGGTCATGATCCCAGGGTCCTGGGATCCAGCCTCTGTCTGGCTCCCTGCTCAGTTGGGGGTCTGTTTTTCTCTCTCCCTCTGCCCTCTCCCATGTGTGTGTGTACGCATGTGTGCGCACACATGCACTCGTTCTCTCAAATAAATAAAAATCTTAAAAAAAAAAAAAAAAGTAGTAGTAGTAGGATCCAGAAAGAAGAGGTGAGAATACAGATACCTGGACCTCATTCTTCAAACTCCTAATTCGCAATACATTTCTGGTGATAGGGCTCAGAAATGTTACTGGGGAGGGGGGGAGGTTAACCCCCAAAACTTAGTGATTCTGATTGAAAGTCAGATTTAGAAGAATTCACAGACTTAATTTATTCATGAGCACCTCTAAGAGCTATAATTTTATTTTAGAAGTATTAAAGCTGAGGTGGATTTTTTAAGTTGTAGCAGCAGATTGGTAAATTCCTTAATCCCACAACAGTAGAGATTTAGGCAATAGAATTACAAGAGACATTAAAGATAATATAACAAACTGTGGTAAGTACATGGACCACATCTGGCCCCCTACCACTGTTTTATAAATAAAGCTTTATTGGAACACAGCCACACTCATTAATTTAGATCTATGGCTGCCTTGTACTACTATAGCAGAGTTTTGTAGTGCAACAGAGATGATGTGGCCTACAGAGTGTAAATATTTCCTGTCCCTTTACTGACAAAGTATGCCAACTTTTGAGTAGATCAGACCTATCATTTTATCTATATGGAAATAAGATTCAAAGATAATGAGTGAAACGTTCTGAGATTATACAACTAATTGGTGGTTAGAGCGCAAATACAGTTTGGTTCCCTCTTTTCCTGCTTTCGTTCCATTATTTTTTGTTGGAGGAACTGATATACGGGTAAGATCGGAAAATATATTTGTGGTACAGTATTTTATTTATAGGTTCATTATTAATTATATTATGAAACACAGTTACCATGAACAGTAGTCCAGGTGTTAGATAACATGGCTATACAGAAACCTTTTTAATTTGGGTCGGGCGGTGGAATTTGGTTGTAGTATATTCTGTTTCCTGAGTATAAATCTTTTGTTTGATCTATCAAGCAGTTTGATAACAAGATTCTTATATATTGCTCATGCAGCCAAATGGACGGACTGTTGAAGTGGCTGATGAGGAACTTGTCCAAACTCCTCGAAGTATTACAGCAAAGCAGCCCTTAGAGACAGATAAGAAAAATGAAAAGGTAAGTTTGGGAACATATGAAATTATATGCAAGGCTCTTAATAAGAGAGTAACATATAAAAATGATGCTTTTCTGTTTCACAAAAGTGTACCTATAGAGCCCATTTAAGGATAACTGAAAATCTGGATTTTTCATAGCATATAGGTGGTGAAGGTTTAAGTAAGTTGTTTTGTCTTTTAACTTTTAAAAGGAAGGATATCACTAAGTATTTTAAGTATCATGTGACATTACTATTCATTTTGCCAAAAGTTTGTTCATGACTTGAACATCTTTTGTATGAGTAAGGTTCCAGGTATGTGACATGCCTCTTATTTGAAAACAGAATTGTGTTATCTTTGTTAATAGTGCACTTCTGACATAAAAAGCTTACCACAATTGTTCCGTAATATTCAGTATTGAAACAGATTGCTGTTCTCATGGAGACATAATTGTCTATTTACTGTAGACAGTTTGACTTTGTTTGACAAAAGGGAATATTCTATACTCAGGTCATTATTAAAATGTTTGGATGTGCACTCTTAAGTTTTCAAATAAGACAATCTATCATACCTCATAAATGATACATTCCTGGGATTTTATTCAGTTTTCAGTGTTAGAATTGACCTTTTTTTTTTTTCTTACTCAGTTTAGTTTGTAAGTAGGCAAAATGTAAAAAACTGTTAACAGTGGGTTGTCCTGCTATAGGAGAAAGGCTTTTCATTTAAGTGTTTTTGGTACATTAAATACTTGTGCCCCCCCCCGTCCCCTTTTTAAAACCCTACTCATGCATAACTCCTTTTCAAGAAAGACAGACAAAATAAAAGATAACCAGAGATAGGTAAGTGTTTTCCAGTAACTGGAATACAACAGTTGCAGTCCTACAGAATACTAGTAAGAAATGGTTGCTGCAGTTTCTTAATGCTTGCAATTTCATTTTTTTTAAAGATTGTATTTATTTATTTATGAGAGACAGAGAGAGAGACAGAGGGAGAAGCAGGCTCCTTGTGGGGAACCTGATATGGGACCTGATCCTGGGACTCCAGGATCATGCCCTGGGTCAAAGGCAGACACTAAACCACTGAGCCACCCAGGCGTCCCATGCTTACAATTTCAAAATGTCTTTGAAGAATTGGCAAGATAATTCTCCCTCTGTAGCCCAGTAAAATTGGTCTAGGGCCAAGACAGCTCCAGGTAGGGTGGCTTAAAATGAAGGGTAATTATAGAAAAGAGTTAAATTTATGCCTTTATTTTGCCTTTAGCAGAAAAATAAAATAATAAATGATTTGTATCAGCAAATAAGCATATGATTTCAGGATTGCGAATTTACAGAATGCATATCTTATATGTCTAATATGGATTTATACTTCTTCCATCTAAAGTTTCCTTGTTTCTGGGCTTTCTGTGTAGTAGTGAGCATTTTATGTTTATTCTTGCTTCCACTTGCTGAATTGTCTTGAAGAATTCATAGCTGAATAACCAATGAACTACCATTCATCTCTGATTGATGAATCATATGTAGATTGGGTATATTAGGCTATAAAACCACAGTTGAGTTTATAATCATTATGAAATTTTTGATAGGAAATAATGATGATAATTGACATTTGTTAAGTATCTGTAACATGGCAGGCACTTTGCAAGGTGAGGTATGTGTATATGTATGAATATATTTATGTATGTCTAGTAGAGACAAGTTATTGGGTACTTACTGGGTGTACTTTTAAGACTTCACAGAATATCTATACGTTACTCTATGTATGCTCTACCAGAGCACTGAGGAGGTGGTATTATACCTATCTTACAAATAAGAAATCTGGGGCAGCCATGGTGGCTCAGCGGTTTAGCACCGCCTTCAGCCCAGGGCATGATCCTGGAGACCCGGGATGGAGTCCCACGTCGGGCTCCCAGCATGGAGCCTGCTTCTCCCTCTGCCTGTGTCTCTGCCTCTCTCTCTCTCTCTCTCTCTCTCTCTCTCTCTCTCTCTCTTTCTCTTTCTCTCTCTCTCTGTGTCTCTAATAAATAGAAATAAAAAGTCTTAAAAAAAAAAAAAGAAATCTGAGGCAAAAGTTAATCAAACCTATTGAAAGTAGTCACTTGTAACCGAGACCCATCTGACTTCAAAGTCTGTGTTTTTTACTACTCTGAATGATCTCTGATCCTTTTATAAACTCTACCAGACAGACAGACAGTAAGAGCCCCATTGTACAGATAAGGGCTCTGAGACATAGAGGGATTTTGTGATTTCATTCGTTTCATAGTTTCTGAGGTAGGATTTGAATCCAGCTCATTCTGATGCCAAAGCCCATGTACTTGTTACCTTGATGGTGCCTCCTCCTTTCAGTTGCTGTTGCTTTTTCAGGGCGGAGCTTCTGCCTTTGGTTTGCTGCCTATTTGATTTGACTTTTGGCAAAATAGTAAATGCTGCAACTCACAGCTAGTGTTTCTTTTTGCCATCTGCATCTTGGATTTATGCTTTTTTAACTCGGTTCCATCCAAGAGACCTCATTTCAGTTAATTTTTTATGCTCTTGCACTGTGTGTGTTTTTGTGTGTTTTAAATATGTGTTTTTAAAGACTTTTTAGTGCTTTTTTTATAAAGATGCTTACCATAGATCTTCTTAAGAACTTTCATATACATTATTGTACATTTGTTTTCCTCTCAGAGCTATATCTTGGGCACTTTGAGAAGTACACTTTGCCTATGGAATAATTACACTCTAAGCTGTAATGTTGAATCCTTTCTCTGTCACTTGAATAAACCTTATGAAGACAAACATTGTCTAAGAACCATATATGACAGGAATTATAGATCTTGGGCCTGTAAAGCAAGTTAAACTTACCATAGTTTCTAGGTCTTTATTTGGCTCTGAAGGTCAGTGCTTCATTGGTACTGGTCTCTGGTGGAGTATACATAGGACCATTAGCTAGGCTTAATGCATTGTGCTAGTAGATGCAGAGGAGAATGGAAGATGTACCTAACCCTCAGAGAGGTTGCAGTCTAGTTAAGGAAATGCAAGCACAAGAGAAGATAACTGGTGTAACAATTGAGTGCCAATTATTCAGAGAAGTAAGATTGTCCTGTTTGGGTGGTCACAAAAGATTGACTTAATTGGACTTCTAAGGATGAGGATGGTATTTCAGTAACTAGAAGTGAGGAGGCCAGTTCTGGCAGGTGAAAGAAACAAATGAACACAATCAGACATTATTCAGCTAAAACAAAAGAACGTATTCAGACATACTCAATGGAAAGCCAGCCCTAAATGAGTTTGACCCATCAGGGTTGGGTGGGGGGAATGATAAAAATAGATACAGCTAGCAACAACACTTATGAAAACAAATCAGGCTTGTATCAGTGATTTATGAGAGTCTGAATTTAGATGAAGTGCAAAGGTTGTAAGTAAGAGAAACAACAGAAACAAAAATATATGAAATTTGGTCACCATCAGGTTTTCAGGATGCAGTGGTGTCCCGCTGAAATACTAATAATACCACTCATTTTAAGTATTAATACGCTCCTACATTTTTTTGATGCTATATAATACAAATATTTTCACATCTCTTAACACTGATAATAACTCTTGGTTGGGGAGGAAGGGGAATATTATCATTTTTTTTAAACCAATCTCATTAAAAAGAGTTTAGTGGATTGCCCAAGATCACATAGCTAGTAAATAATGATCCCTCAATTTTGCTGGGGCAGCATTTCTCTTAAAGTGTGGTTTGTGGACCCCTGAGAAGGAGTCCAGGGAACCTTTTGTTGAGTCCTGGAAGACAAAACTGTTTTCATAAAATTGAGACATTATTTGCCTTTTTCACTGTGTTGATATATGCGTGAATGGTACAAGAGCAATAGCAGGTAAAACTGACTTCTAGCACAAATCATGAGAGTTTACTATAGTAACTACTACAAATTACTAGTAGCTGTAATCTTTATTGCAATCCACTCGCAGTTAAAAAAGAAAAAAAAAGCCAATTTCACTTAAGAGTGTCGTTAATAAGGTTGCAAAAATGATCATTATTGGTTTAATTAAATCTTGACCTTTAAACACATGCTTTTTAATTATTTCGTATGATGAAATGGGAAGTATACATACAGCATGCTGTGTACTGAAGAAGAGTGGTTGTCTTGAGGAAAAACACCTGTACAATTGAGTTACAGTCTGGACTAGCCATTTATTTCATGTTGCTCCATCTTAACTTGAAAGAAGAGCTGAAGGCTGTGGTTATTTAGACTTAGGGTATTTGTATTCTCAAAAACAAGATGATCCTGTCACTTCAAGGAGAATAACAGTATTTGTTGTGAATGATACAATGATATATTTCCAAGTGAACATTAGAAATTTGGAAAATTTGTATCTGCCACCATGAGTTTGACAGCATCCCAGTGCTTAAAGAATTTCTGATGAGATCAGTTAGGATATTAAAAACATGATTTTTATTTTTTTAAAAGGTTTTATTTATTTATTCATGAGAGACACACACACACAGAGAGAGAGAGAGAGAGAGAGGCAGAGACACAGGCAGAGGGAGAAGCAGGCTCCATGCAGGGAGCCCGACCTGGGACTCGATCCCGGGTCTCCAGGGTCACGCCCTGGGCCGAAAGGAGTGCCAATCAAACATGATTTTTAAAAATACTTTATACAGTGGAATATTTTAACATTGTAGAAGATGTGTGTAACTCACTGAACCAGTATTTTCCAAATGAGCAATGCTTGCATGTTACAAAATCAGGTAAGTGTAAAAGATTCATTCAAGGTGCAAGATAGACCAATAGAGTATGGGAAACTTCACCAATACAGATTCCACATTGCAACAGTTTTTAAGAAACTCCCACTTGACAAATTTTGGCGTAATATTTTTTTCCTTCTTCTCTTAAAACCCTTCAAGACTTCCCATTGCTCTTACTCCACAATCTGTGTGTGTGTGTGTGTGTGTGTGTTTTAAGATTTTATTTATTTATTTATTTATTTATTTATTTATTTATTTATTTATTTGAGAAAGAGCACAAGTAGGAGGGAGGAGCAGAGAGAGAAGCATACTCGCTGCTGAGCAGGGAACCTAACACGAGCCTGGAACCCAAGACCCTTGATCCCAGGACTCTGGGATAATGACCTGAGCTGAAGGCAGACACTTAACTACCAGAGCCACTCAGGTGCCCCTCTTCTTCCACAATCTTAACCATAACCTAAAGGCCCTGCCTGTGAATCAGGTCTCTTTTCCTACCCCTGCCCTCCCTAAGAACCCACACATTGGTTTTCTGTCTTTTGCTAAACAGCTTTATTTTAAGATATACTATAAAATTTTACTTGTTGAAGTGTATGATTTTAGTGTACCTGCAGAGTTGTACGGCTCTTACCACAGTGTGTTTGAACATTTCCTCTTTCCAAAAAGAAATCTTGTGCCCATTACCAGTAATGCTCCATATTCCCCTCTTTTCCTCTAGCCCCAGTCCCTGTTAATCACTAATCTTTGGTGTAATATTAAAGAATGATGCAGTTATCTGGAAAATTATTAAGACAATCCTCCTTTTTCCTGTTACGTATGTATGTGTATGTAGCCAGATTTCCTTCATATGCTTCAAATAATGTATCACGCAATAAAATGAAATGCAAAAGCAGGTATGCAAACTCAGCTGTCTTTTATGAAGCCAGACAATAAAGGTATTTGCAAAACGTAAAGCATACCACTGTTCTCACCAAAGTGTTTTTTTGTTGTTGTTGTGGAAAATATTTATATAGGTGTAATTTTTTTAATGTAGGTGCAATTATATAATATGTAATTAGTCTTATTATTTTGAAAGAAGTTAATATATATCTAAAGAATATCTTTGTTTAAATTTATAATATGGTGGATATCAGTAGGTATAACCCATGTAAACAAAGGCTCTTTGACATCCTCAGTCTGTTTTAAGAGTATCCTATAAATCAAGCAGTTTTAGAACCACTACTCTAGGAATAATCAGTGTTTAGAAGACCAAACACAAACTTATTCCAAGACCTCATAGGTTTTAAGCAAGTGTAAGGTATAGCAGCTCTTAGGAAAACAGAGAATACCTGCACGCCTAGTGAGCTTACATACATTTATGGTTTACCTTCTAAAATATATCTTAGAAACTAATTTAAAACCAGGGATTGGCAAACCATGACCCTTTTTATACCATGTCTAGCTCTCTGCCTATTTTTGAAAATGTATTGTAATGCAGCCACACTTATTTACTTACTTACTGTCTTTGGCTGCTTTTGTACCAAAACAGCAAAGTTGAATGGTTGCAACAGAGGCTTAAAATATTTACTGCCTGACTTATTTTTTGCTGAAACCCTGTTTTAAACTCCTAATGTAGTGTTTTTGGATTCCTTCAAGTGTTTCGTTATCTGGAATGCTTTGAGTCTAATTGTGTAGGTCTTGGACTCTTGACCTTTTGGGCTCCTTACGCCCCAAAATCTGTAGCTTCATGATTCTTGGATTCATGATTCCTATCTAAGGAATTAGTTTCAATTAGTCAACTAATTCCTATCTAAGGAATTAGTTTTCAATTTCTTTAAGGTAAATACAGTATTTTCTATAAAGAAGGGAGTATCTTACCAGAGAAACCTCATTTCTGTGCCTAGAATTTTCTGTCTAAACTCCTGACAACCAGCAGGAGTGAGACCAGAACCAAGACTTCTACACTAGCCCATCATTTTTCCATGATGCTGTAGTTGTATGAGGGAAGAGGGGATGGGAATACAGTTAAATAATGAATTTGGTTTTAAAACACTAAGATTGAGGTAAAAATGGGGTCTCCAAGTGGAATTAATTTATTAGGCTATTGGAAATACGAGAACCATATCTGGGAAAAGAGTTTAGGACTAGATTTAGAAGTTCTTAAGAAAGGTTTCTTGTAAATTTTTAAGATTCTGGGTTGATAGTCATGCTACTTACATGGTGTACCATAATTCACGTGCTCACGCGAAACATATTTAAATACTTTAAATATGGATGGTTTGGATGATGGATTGAGTATACAAATATAATAGCCCAGGGGTTTTATTTTGGGGACAGTGAGAGTTGGACAGACAAGGCCATGTGTAATGTAGTCTACTTTTAGGCTCTTTCATTGATTAACCAACTATTAATTGAGTATCTTCTGTCTGCAGGGTGCACTATTCTAGGCACTAGGAATATAGTAGATAAAATGGGGGCGGGTGGACAACTAAAAACAAGCAAATATACTCTCTCATGTCAGGTTGTGCTAAGAGCTATGAACAAAAATATACCTCAACAGGGTAAGGAGAAAGAGGTCAAGTGCAAGTCGTGGGCACTTTCCTGCACCTGCAATCCTGCTCCTTCCTTGCATTCAGGAAAATGCATCAGAATGGTAGTGAATTGACTAGTCTTGGCTCTAGTTTAAATTACATGAACACTAGCCATCACCACCACCACCACCCGCCCCAGAAAAGGGGGAACATCAATTGTAACTTTCCTTTTAAACAGATTTGTGACACTTTTTATAATTAAATCTCATCCTTACACTGTGTCACCAAGTTACTAAGGTTAGGAACTGCTGGTACAGATAAATGTAAGTAATATGCTCTTTGGACCATGTATCCTTTGCCATTTAACCACACCGAGCTTGTTTACATGTTTGAGACAGGTGAGAAAAATAAATAGTACTAAATGTGCAGCAGTATAGGGACTTGCCGTATTTGTTTAGGCACAAAGTGGATGAAATTGATCCTAATGCAGTAGTTTTAGATTTTTCAAGTCACGGTTGTTTCAAGTTTTCAAAACAAATTTGACTAACAGCTTTTAATTTTGTTAGGTACATACGTTTTTAAAACCACCACTGTCATCATTACCAAAAAAAAAAAGAAAAAAAGGAATTTTGACACAATGGAAAGAGAAAGAACAAAAATCTCAGAAAACAAGAGTTTTTGCCATGAGTTAGTGGAAAATCTTACATACTAGCCACTTGTCTGCACACAAAAGCATCACAGTATCTGCTTCTAACCTTTAGGAAATACTCAGCATTCCTCTTTTCCAGGCTTTATTTCCTTTACCAATCCTGACATTACCAACAGTGGCTTTAGATAATTATAGGGCTTTAAATATTAGATATGTCAGTTTGCCAAAATTATAAGGACCAGTATTTCCCAGAATAGAGAATTAAGAAATTGAGTAAGGATTACACTTAGAATCTGAATGCTTACCTTGGTATAAATAACTAATTGCAAAATAAAGTATTCTTTCCCTTAAAATTTGTACAGTGTCTCTCTTAATGTTAGTTTATGACTGTATACAAATATTAAGTTATACTCCCTAAGTTGATCTTTTCAGCATGAATTTAGCTATGCTCTGCTTATATATATATATATGTGTGTGTGTGTGTGTGTGTGTGTGTGTGTGTATACACTTTGCAATTCCTTAAAATAGCAAAATCTGCCAAAAAAGCAGTTAGCCATTTCAGTAGATCTACTTTTGCTGCTACTATATACCTTTGTTGCTCTAATAAGTGATATCACTTATTTCTGGGTGTTGTCTAATATTAGAAATATTCATTCATGTTAAGAAGTCAAAGGTAGGGCAGCCTGGGTGGCTCAGCGGTTTAGCACCGCCTTCAGCCCAGGGTGTGATCCTGGAGACCCCGGATCGAGTCCCATGTCGGGCTCCCTGCATGGAGCCTGCTTCTCCCTCTGCTTGTGTCTCTTCCTCTCTCTGTGTGTGTCTCTCATGAATAAATAAATAAAATCTTAAAAAAAAAAGTCAAAGGTAAAAGATGAGCTAATCTGTGGAAGTCATTTTTGTGTCTTTTTTTAATAACCAGTTTATAATTTTTTGATATTTTAAGTTCTGTGAATTTGAATGCATGTTACTTGTAGTCTAGAACTACTTCAGCATGTGCTTTTTTAAGACTGTTGTCTCCACACTGGAGTACAGAAGAAGATCCATTGGGATGTGAAGGAGGAAAATATTAGGCTTTGTATTTATACTTCATTTTTTATTAAAACAAATTAAGCTTTATCCATATTAGTGTATGGCTAGTCATTGGCATCCTCATTTGGAATATTAGAGGGTAGTAAAACACTACATGGGCCAGATCCTGAGAAGAATGGGAAGTGGTAATGAAAAGTCTATTCTCATTTGTTCTTTTCTCTTAACATATTTTGACAGATTGCATTTGATGTGTGCTCAACTCCGTGGG
Source organism: Nyctereutes procyonoides (assembly GCF_905146905.1). Lineage (NCBI taxonomy): Eukaryota > Metazoa > Chordata > Mammalia > Carnivora > Canidae > Nyctereutes > Nyctereutes procyonoides. The sequence goes on from NW_026575137.1 coordinate 12,729,563, forward strand.
TTACTTGATTGTGTTACCCAGTTTAAACTAGACTAACCTTTAGTGAACAGGCTGCTAAGAAGCTGCAAATTGTGGATGATAAGAATGCAAACAAACAATTAGAAAAATTGAGTGGGCATTGCTATGCCTACCAAGACCTTTGTCAACCATATCATAAGGTTAAGATCATTTAATCATACCTGGTGAGAAGTTGGTCACAAAAAATTCCAATCATCAAGGAAGATTTTTGAAATAGAAATATATTTCTACTTCTGGTAGGAAACCTTGCCCATTTATACTGTGCCTTGAGATTTTAGCTAATGATATTCTGAAACTGTCTAAATCAGCAGGATATCTAAGCATTCAGAATGTGAAGATTGGCCTCTGCATTTTTAAAGATGATTATTTATGCAGTACCCAATAAGACAGAATTTAACTAAATATAATTATGAATGCTTAGAAGGCATTCTTTAGGTTTGTTACTTACAGGAGGAAAAACATATGTGGGGGAAAAACACTTTTTCTTTTCTGCCATGAATAAAATTCGCAAAAAACAATATGACAATCAACCAGAATACATTCTTTATCAGTGTTTACTGTTGGGTACAGCATAAAAACATTGCTGATGAATTGAGTAAATCAGTAGCAGAGCAAATTTCAAATTGGAAAAATGTACAGATGATTCTGACATTGGAGAACTTGGTATATTCTATTTCAGTAATGAAACGCATAAAGAACTATTTTTGTGAACTACTAAAGATTAAAAAAATACCTACAAAGGTAGATTCTCAAGAATAGATCACTTAATTTAAATTTTTTAGTGTGGAAAAAGTAAATAAAAACCACTGATGAAGGGCCTGTGTGAACTGGAATGAAATTTAAAAAAAAAATAAAATTTGGGGAGTAGGGAAATACAATTATAGAGATAGTACCATGCATGAAATTCATTCACTACATTATTTCTATAAATCAATGGTGGCAAAAAAGTTATAAAGCCAGACTACAAATTGGAAAACAAGGCCTTTAAGTTATAGTAAGGGCAAAGTGGAAGTCATCATCTTTTATTGTACAAAGAAGAGATTCATTGACTATATTTCTCAAAATACTTTTATAGAGCTGACCAACTTAAAAAATGAACCACACATTTTTCTTTTACTAAAATTCAAGCATTTTAAATGTTTTGATCTTTTTTACAATAACAAGTGATTGTCTACTTAGATCTTTTTGGGAAAAATTTGTGCTTACTAATCTGTCCCTTCGGTGTTAAGGAAACTTTAACAATGTGTCACAAGGTGGCTTTTTTTTTTTTTTTTTTTTTTAAGAAACTCATGCAATCAAGAGTATATTCTGAGAAAAAAAAGTATATTCTGAGAAGTTTACATCATTGTGTGTTTTGTTATTAAAAATTGTTATTTGTGAAAATTCTCATATCTGCATAATTTAATAGCTTGGGAGTAGTTTTCTAACAGAAAGGTTCTGGAGCATGCTTATCAAATCCCAGCTCTGGCATGTAATAATTATGTGATCTTGGGGTTGGTTAGTTGATCACTCAGTGCCTCCCCTTTCTCATCTGTAAGGTGGAAATAATGGCATCTGCCTCATAGAGTTATTTTGAGACTTGACTGGGTTAATAGTGAAAGGGAATATAAGGGAAGGGAGAAGAAATGTGTGGGAAATATCAGAAAGGGACACAGAACATAAAGACTCCTAACTCTGGGAAACGAACTAAGGGTGGTGGAGGGGGAGGAGGGCGGGGGGTGGGGGTAATGGGTGGCGGGCACTGAGGGGGACACTTGACGGGATGAGCACTGGGTGTTATTCTGTATGTTGGTAAATTGAACACCAATAAAAATTAATTTATTAAAAAAAAAAGAAAGATTCATATAAGTGATAGCAATACAGCCAGTTTTTTATCTTTTTAATGGAGGAGATTTTTAAGATTTTATTTATTTGAGAGAGAGAGAGAGAGAGAGCGCACAAGCAGGGTGAGTGGCAGAAGGAGAAGCAGACCCCTCACTGAGCAGGAAGCCAGTCTCAATCCCAGGACTCTAGGATCGTGACCTGAGCCAATGGCACTTGCTTAACCAGACTGAGCCACTCAGGCGCCCCAATACAACCAGTTTTAAAAATATATATTTTAAGTCTTTTTAGTGAATCCATTTGTTAAAAATGCCAAAATAAAGTAAAACCATCAGATTCAATTGCAGGAAATATTGGTGTCGAGTACATATCCACTGATGTATGTACTCCATACACAACAACTGTATGTTGACTGCATATCCACAAAAACCTTTGCATACTTGGAATTAGAAGGTAAGGTGGAAAAATTACTGTCATGTTTTAGTAAACATGGCCTTAATTTAAATGGATCTCCGTATCTTTGTCAGGTATGATAGTTTTTAATATTAAAAATATTAAAGTATTAAAATGCATGAATTTAGAAGATTATTAAAAAGTAATGAAGCATATTCAATTATACTGCTTCCACTAAAAATAGTTAGGTTTGGGGCACTTGGGTAGCTAAGTGGTTGTGCATCTGCCTTCAGCTCAGGGCATGATCCTGGAGTCGGAGATCAAGTCCTGCATCAGACCCTTTGTGTGAAGCCTGCTTCTCCCTCTGCCTTTGTCTCTCATGAGTAAATAAATAAAATCTTTAAAAAAAAATAGGTTTTATACATATATACATTATTGTAGTAGGATATGTGTAATAGCCTTCCAAAATATACAAATAAACATTTTGGAGTGTATGTCTTTGCATATTGTAGATATTTAATAAATTTTTCTTGCATGCTGCCCAATCAAGAAAGGCTAAGGCCAGCTCCATGGTAGTCTGACAAAAAATGGGGGTAAAGAACTGTGGTTAACAAAGGAGCCAGAACTTTGTATTTGCAGTTTCCTTCAAAAGTGTTAACTGTAGTAAGGTGTTTTATCTCAGTAGGATGGCTTGGGCAAATAGTAGCATGTATGCATATTTATTTTAACGCTTTTTATAATACGTTCTTAAGTCTCATCTGAGTAAGCGTGATTTTTTGATTAGTGACTTTTAAAGGTAAAGAGTGACTTTTAAAGGTAAAAATCAAACAATACCTAGCCTAAAACCAAGATAGTTGTCTTTATTTTTCTGCAGATTTCACTTTAGTGACAAATGACAGTATTTCAGTGTGAATATAATTTCTATCCTTTTATCATAGTTGCTCTCTCCTTGAAAAAGTCTTATTTATGTATATTGCTTCATAGTTAGCAGTCTGCTTTCATATCTTATTTAATCCTTAAAAGAACCTTATGTGAGGTTAGGAATTTTTGTCGCATAAGGCAGTTGGGAAAGAGGGTTTAGAACTACTTGGCCCAAAATCTCACATAGCTAATACATGATTAAGTTTGTATTTAGAGTTCAATATAGAGAGACAGCATAGCAGAGTATTTGTGAAGGCAGGATCTAGAGTCAGAACTGAATTTTAGTTCCAGTTTTACCACTTAATAACCTTAATCAGGCAATTTATATAATCTTTTTATGGTCTCAATTCTCTTATCTGTAAAAAGGGGGTACTTTAGTTAGTTTCTATAGGTCTGTACTATCCAATGTAGCAGCTACTTGCATGGCTACTTAGCACTCTTTCTCATACTTTCTCCTTAATAGTTTTTTATATTAATTACATTTTGAGATCGTATTTTGGACTTGTTGGTTTTACATATATTATTAAAATTAATGTTACTTATTCCTTTTAACTTTCTAACCTGTGTGCTAGGAAGTTTTAAGTTACAAACATGGCTTGTATTATATTTCTGTTTTGGACAGTGCTGCTCTAGACCAGGGGTTGGCAAACTCTGGCTCCGGAAATCCAGCCAGGTGCCTGTTTTTGTAAATAAAATTTTGTGGGTACACAAGTCATACCCATTCAATTATATATTGCGCATAGCTACTTCTATAGCAGCAGAGTTGTACAATTAATTGCTACGTGTAGAACTATATATGCTTTGCATAGCCTAAAATATTTACTATTTGGTCCTTTATTGAAAAAGTTTGCTGACCCCCTACGCTAGGCTGTAATTGAAAAGTGCTCAGTGTATTATCTTTACTTGAGAGTAGATATGAGAGACAGACATACAGAAAGTAGATTGGTGGTGGACGCCACTGGGAGAAAGGTGGTGAGGAATGACTGATAATAGGAACCATGTTTCTCTTTGGTGATGATGAAAGCATTCTGGAATTAGATAATGGTGATAGTTGTACAACTATTGAATAACCTTGAATACAAAAACCACTGAATTTAAAGAGGGTAAACTATGGTATGTAGATGATATCTCAATTTTTGTAAAGTGAATGTGAGCCTGGCTTGGTAGATGTAATAAAGCAGTACATGAAACATGGTATGTGTTGATGAGAACATGCAAAGAAACAAGTACAAGTCAACTGTGGGGAATATTAAAAAAAATTGTTTTTGAATTGTTTCTTACATACTCCTGTTGTCAAAGAATTTTTAATCACTCTTCAGAGCTGTCGTTTATTGCTTATTCAAACTAGCATTTACTGCTTTACTCATAAAAAAAGACTTAATTATCAAGATACAATTTTTTTTTTGGTGGTAAACTTAGAGATAGTGTACAAGAATACATATGTAGCCAATCTCAATAAATAGTTGAATGAATACATAAATAAATAAATAAAATCACTATTTCTTGAATGTTAATACTCTTCAGGAAGCACTAATCTAAGTATAGAAATCATGGCTTTATAAAGTTTTTTTTAAAGGATTTATTTATTTATTTATTTATTTATTTATTTATTTATTTATTTATTTATTTATTTATTTATGATAGTCACAGAGAGAGAGAGAGAGAGAGGCAGAGACATAGGCAGAGGGAGAAGCAGGCTCCATGCACTGGGAGCCCAACGTGGGATTCGATCCCGGGTCTCCAGGATCGCGCCCTGGGCCAAAGGCAGGCGCCAAACCGCTGCGCCACCCAGGGATCCCCTATAAAGTTTTAATGAACTTTTGAAAGGAGAAAATATTAGCAGAAGGGAATTGGAAGGCTATTTCAGAATATCCATATCTTGCGTGCGTGTAGGTATTTTTTTCTTTAATGAATTACTAAACATCTATCATATGCAAATCCTAGGTATTTTGACATTGCTCTGAAACTGACAAAATATTACCTGCTTTGTATAGTTGACTCGCTAATTTGTTATACATAGGCATTCCAACAAGTGTTTTATAAAATCCAAACACCAATAATCAGTGCATTTTATTTTTGAACTTTAGCAGTAGATTTTTATTTTATTGTTCTGAACCCATTATATTATAGTACCTTGTTTATGATATGTTAGGGTAGCATGTTTCTAAGGGCACAGACTTTGGAGCCAGATAGACCTATTTCCTAATTTGACTCTACCATTTACTAACTCTTAATGTGACCCCGGACAGCCTGTTTAATATTTAACAGCTCTAAGTCTCCGTTTCCTCATTTCTAAAATGGGAATAATACCTTCTCTAGTGAGGTGTTTTTTGTTGTTGTTGTTTTGTTTTTGTTTTTGTTTTTTTTTAGGGAATAAAGAAGAAAATGAGTGTAAAGTACTTAGCACAGAGTAACCCACTCAATACATGGTGACCTCATATTATTATTGCCATTTAATGTTAAGGTTTTTAATCAAACATTAAATTTTTCGGTTGTCAGCATCATACATTTCATTATGTATTTTACTGACTCCTACCTTTTCAAAAACATAATGAAATATTAAGTAACATTCTATTTTACTTTCAGTCAAAGAAAAATAAGAAGAAATCAAAATCAGATGCTAAAGCAGTGCAAAACAGTTCACGCCATGATGGAAAGGAAGTTGATGAAGGTACTTGAGCAAGTGAAAGGACTATAGAGAAATTTTAAATCCTTTTTTACCATGGTGCATTATATAAAAGCTGCATTTGTGTCGCTTGATCTTGTATCTAGGTTTTATTTTAATAATTACAGATTTTACTGTGTAGATCTGTGACCTTGTTAGAAAACACTTTTTTAAAAAATCTAAATTATTTAAGGATTTCATAGTGTTTTTCCTGAAGGGAACCACCTTGAAATTTAAGGTCTAGCTCAGTATCTTGAGCAATTGTTTTGTCTTTGTTTCTCAGAAATATGGTTTGGACTTTATCCCTCTTGTTTATAAATATACTATCCCTAGAAGGCTATGTACAAAATTCTTGAGGAAGCCCCTTAATGTCATCACCAAGTAAACCCATTTATTAGTAACTATTTATAACACTTTCAATTCTCTCCAGCAGGATAAAAAGATATACAAGATGATCTACCTATTATTTTTCCTAATTCATAGATGACAGAGTTGATAAAATGACCAGAATAAATAAAAATGGCAGTTAGCTGCCTAAAACTACATACTGGGATTAGAATAAATTCTTAGGATAAATTAATATAATCAGTAGTCTTGGCTTTTAGTTTACTCTCTAAATTTATCATGATATTTTATGTGCCCTGCCCCATTTCCCTCCTCAAAACTACAGCTTTTTTTGTATTCCCCTTTACTGAATAACACTTTTTTTTCTGGGGCTATGTCAGGAGCCTGGGAAACTAAAATTAGTCACAGAGAGAAACGACAGCAGCGTAAACGTGATAAGGTGCAGACTGATTCTGGTTCATTGGATTCAACTATCCCTGGGATAGAAAATACCATCACAGTTACCACCGAGCAACTTACAACTGCATCATTTCCTGTTGGTTCCAAGAAGAATAAAGGTATATTAGTGGAACATAAGAGTCATACATCAAATCCAGCTTCTTTTAATCAGATGTACAAAATATCATTACGTCAAAATTTGGCTATTTTGAACTGCTTACATGATTGTGCTGATATACCCTTCTTCGTGAGAGCACTGTGGACCACGTATTGGTTTACCTGAAAACCAGCAATGTTACTTGTTACTACTGCCTAATGAATGGCCTAAGTTAAAATTGCCTTTCTGCCTTGAGTCACATGAGAAAATGATGTTGCCTTTTTTTCTTGTGTGCATTGCTTTGCCCCAACTCTCTTACATCTCCATTTCTTATAGTGGATGAGACATTTACTAAATGAAATTATTTGTCACCGTTCTGCATGTTGAGTGCTTTCATTCCAAGATGAAACAAGCATGTTCTGGATAGTGCAGGCTCTATCTGGACTTCTTATCACCCTGACTTTTTGAGAATGCCATAGGTGTTTGATAAACTAGACTGGAACTTCAGAGGTTGTTGAGCTAATGTTCTTCCCATGTATTTAAAGTGCTCACACTATCCAACACTGATGGCTTCTGTAGCTCTACATTGCCATCACTTTTACCCTGGAGACATCAGTCAGGGTACTGTTCAACTTGCACATTGACTTTTCTTCCTCCTTTTTATTAATTGCCTACTCTGAATTTGTCTCCAGACCACTTTCTTAGCCTTGTTATCTTTTACTTTTTTTGCTTGATGACTTGCCAGAATTTATTGCTTTGGTATAGCAGTGGCTTCTATTTATGCATTTTCACCGTTACATATTAGCTATGCTTTAGTGCTTCTTTCTGTTGGTGGCCCTTTTTCACTGTCTTGGTGCATGCCTTCCTTGCTAGCACAATCCTTTGTCATGCTGGTTTTTTGATACATTGTAATCATTATGCTTTTTAGTGTCAGAGAAATGGTATCTTTGTTGTAACATCGTACCTCTTGCTGTATTTCCTAAGTCCTGGTCCCAAATACTGGCAGTGTTCTTAAGTTGGATGTGTTTGCTTCCAGGATTATTGAAAAGGCAGCTGGTATTGTTGAGAGGTGGCAAAGTTGAATCCAATTACAGAGCCCCAGTTCTCCAGTTCCTACTTAAAAGAATCTTGATAAGCCTTACAGAACAGCAGACTCTACGTATACTTGAACAATTTTCCAGGTCCTATGTTGCCATTTTAGTTGACTAAGAATAGGGTAACTATAGAACTCAATTCCTTAAGGACATGTTAGATATGTTGTAAAACTCTTTTCCAGTATATGAATTTAGTACTTGAAGAAGCAAGTTATTAAAATTAACAAGTAAAAATTAATTTGTTTGTTAACTCCTAATTTAATGTGCATAGTGTGGCCTATTTAGTATTAAATAAATTTTATTTCTATTTCAACCAGGTGATTCTCATCTAAATGTTCAAGTTAGCAACTTTAAGTCTGGAAAAGGAGATTCTACACTTCAGGGTGAGAGAAATTACATGTAACTTAAATTGAAGGCCCATCAAAATAGAAACTTACATACATGTCTCTTTCCTCACATGAATGATACAGAAGGAAAAAAAAGACTTAGAAATGAGTTTTAATTTCTAAAGTAACATAATCACAATCCAGAGATTTTGGAAAATGGATAAAAAGAAAAATCATTCCCACTTCTAACAGTCTTTGGTATGTTCTAGTTGTTTCTCCCTCTCCCCATATGTAAAAACATTTTTTTAGTAATAGTTTATACGCAATTTTTATTCTAGCTTGCATTGTGTAAGCCAATACAGAAAAGAAAGATTTGGGGTTGGGGAGGACTTGGTTTTAATATAGGCATATATGGGATAAAAGACTTTACCCCTGTTTATTAGGGGAAAAAGCCTTAATACCTATAATTATTTAAATTGATTCCTTAGCAAAATCAAATATTTTACAATAAATGGACTACAATCTAAAGTTGTACTGTGCTTCACAATTAGAAAAATATACTTTATTTGCTCATTTATGGTAAGATTGAATTAAGTAGAGTGGTATGCCTTACCTAGAAACTAAAAGTGTTGTAAAATATAAATCGAGAAATGAAAAAGCACTTTCTTGTTTCAGGCTTGTTTTCACCTTGTCAGCTTCCTTCATTCCCATGTTTCTTAATCCTGGCTACACTTTACAGTTGTCTAGGAAGCTTAGAAAAACAACATACACACATATGTACATATACCTGCATACAAATATTCTGATTTGATTTGATTTTTATTTTCTTAAGTAATCGCTATGCCCAATGTGGGTCTTGAACTCACAACCCCAAGATTTAAGAGTCACATGATCTACTGACAAGCCAGTGAGGCATTCCTAGAGATTCTGATTCTAATTAGTCTGGGCTGAGGCTCCAGTGTCTATTTTCAAGAAATTTTTCAGTTGATTTTAATGTGCAGCCAGGTTTTAGAATCACTGCCTTATTATACATTGTGTGTGTGCGTGTGTGTGTGTAAAAAAGAACATATAACTAAAGAAAAGTGTTCATATTTTTAGTGGGTGAGTATTCTGAGTATAGCAGAATATGTGTTGTTTTCCTGTTTGCTCTGTTGTACTTTCTTTGAGCAAATCATTCTGCTGTTGAAAACATCATTAACATATAAAGTTCAAGCCTACCCTTAGTTTTTAAATTAAAAGTCATCCATGATGGTCATGTCACTTTGAAGAGTTTTCATTTTTATCTTTAATGCTCAGACTGTTTAGAGGACAGGACAGTAGGGGGGAAAATGAGTGATAAGTATAAACCAAGCAGTCATAGAAATTTGAAAATATCCAAGTTTTAGAATAAGGAGTCATGTATCAGTTTTTAATCTTCTTTTCTTTTCTTTAAGTTCCTTCAGGATTGAACGAAAACCTCACTGTAAATGGAGGAGGCTGGAATGAAAAGTCTGTCAAACTCTCCTCACAGATCATTGCAGGTGAGGAGAAGTGGAACTCTGTGTCCCCTGCTTCCGCAGGCAAGAGGAAAAGTGAGCCATCTGCCTGGGGTCAAGACACTGGAGATGCAAATGGAAAAGACTGGGGAAGGAGTTGGAGTGACCGTTCGATATTTTCTGGCATTGGTAAGAAGTGTTAGAAAATTTTAAGTTCACTTACAGTTGTTTATTTCTGGTACGTTTTGAATTTTCAAGGAATGCAAAAAAAAAAAAGAAAAATGAGTGAAGCTATACGGAAATAATAGTAATAATTAATTCATCTTCAACCTTCACGTAGAGCAAAGGGGAAACTAAAAACGTCAGTAATAGCATGTAATACTTCCTCTTAGTGCTCTCACATTTATCACTTCTGATTATCAGTGTAGTTAAGGGGTATAATTGTGTATTTTTAGTGATGTTATAAATGTAACATGTGAGTAGATTTTTTGATTAATTTCAACAGTTCTGTTGAGTTTAATTAAAAATAATGAAAGTGGTTTACAGCATCTACTTTGATGCTGTTTTGCACTCCGCAAAATGACTATCTATAATTAATTTTCCCCCTCAATTTTAAAAATACAGACCAGTAGTTGAGAAAGCTTATTCTTGTTGAAAGCAATCAAATTAAAGGCAACTTAATTCCGGGGTGTGTGTGTGTGTGTGTGTGTGTGTGTGTGTGTGTGTGATGGAAAAGAAATCCATGTTTAATATGGAAAACTACAAAAAGAGAAGGATAAAGCCACTGTTACCACATCACCCAATGACAACCACTGGTTTTTTTTTCCACTGTTTTTTATAAATCTTTAATGACCTTTTATTTTTTCCTGTGTACAGTTGTTTTTTGTTTTTGTTTTTGTCTTGTTTATTTACATAATACAATTTGGATATGCAGTTTTATGTCCCCACTTGTAACATAAACATTTTCCTCTTTGTAAGTATTTTTATTTGAAGACCCTATGATATATTGTATAAACATAGCATATAAATTATTCAACTATTCCTATATTATAAAGATAATTTTTTAAAAAAACATTGTAAATGACATTGCATTGAATATATTTGTTTTTGGCTTATTTGGAGTGAGGTTATTGGGTTAAAGGGAGTATAAACATACAGTGCTCTGTGACACATTGTCAAGATATTTTCTAAGAGAGTAGTTCTAATTTATACAATCAGCATCAGTATGAGGGCCAATTATCATGTGCTGACCAAGATTAGTATTTATACATCTTTTCTAACTTGATAAACAAAAAAATACATAAAGTGTTCTGGTTAACTTTTTAAATCACTAATGAGGTTGAGTATTTTTCACGACTTTCTTCATCATTGCTATGTTATGAATTGTCTATGTTCTTTGCCCATTTGTCTAATGGCCTCTTATTGTTTGTTTTTTTTTATTAAATCAAGTTGTAACTCCTTACATTAAACATACACTTTTTTCTGTTGTGCTTGTTGCAGATACTTTTGTTTTATTTCTTTTATTTGAAAGAGCAGTAGACACTACAGAGTGTTTAGTGTTTAAGTAGAAAAAAACTTTCTTCCAATGTTATTTGCTTTTCTCATCATTTTTAAGCCTAGAAACTCCTGTTGACTATTGTCCCCAAGAATGCAGTTAGTAGCATTTACTGATAATTATTTTTAAGCTCATTCTTCCATACAATGTCCAGAAATTGTGTAGAAATATCAAAATTGGCTTGGAAGAAGAAGACAGTCCCTAAATGCCCAGCCTCATTTTCAATAATGAAGAAAGCATAAATGCTGTAAAGCATCTTTTCATATTTAACAAAAGATAGTCAAATTTTATGGAGTAATGTTAAAAACTATGGCCTTTTCAGATATTTGCAATTTACTTATAAAAGCTATGTAGCATTTTTATAGTTAGGACATAAATTAGATGGTACTTGCTTAATGTTTGCTGCGGATAAAAGCAGCAGGTTACAGTTCCTGTCTAGGTGGATTAGGACCTTTGTTGAAATTGAAAGAACTATATTAAACTGGATTTGTAGTAAATCACTAAGAAGAGACTGGTGTGACTGGTCTCATGGATGTATATGTTCTTTAAAATACTCATTTACAAGTAAAAAATATCTTGAAAATGTTGAGGAAATAATAAGTATAGTAGAATGAGTGTGGACTAGTTGAAACAGACCTATTTGGCATGAGTCCCTATTTTCCCACATACTAACTTCTGTGGAAATCAGGCTAGTTCTTTAACCTGTGTGAATTTCCTAGTTTCAGTAGTTATGAGGATTGGCTGTAATGAAGGTCAAGAACCAAGTTCAGTGCCTGTCCCAAAGTAGTAGCATAATGATGGTAAATAATAAGGGAGCTTGTTAAAGTGGAGAAAGGCTTTGAAGATAAACTTAAGTTCCAGTCAAGGCCCAGCTGTTTTCTGGCTGTCAGCAAGTCACTTAAGTACTCTGAAATTGAGCCTTAGCAGGGTTACCCTACGGATTAGAGGCACTGGTATGAAAAGTTTGGCCTATAATAGACATTCAATAAATAGTAGCTATTGCTGTATTGTCCTAATTTCTAAGGTTATCTTTAAATATTATTATCATAGTTTAAGCCTGTACATATCTTTCAACTTTTCTTTTGCAAATTGAAGGTTCCAAGTGACGTTCTTTATTTTAACAGCTGCTTGGTCTAGTGTGGATAGGGGAATGAATACCTCTGAACAGAATTCTGCTTCTTTTGCATCTCTCACACTTAACTCTGCTGTTTCTGGTATGTGAAAACAGTCTTTCATTTAGTTAACAAAAGAATTTCTGTTTCAATTCTTTTTAGCTCTCGCTATTTGAAAAATAATCGAGTCAAGTACTGCTATCGACATAAATAATAGATATATAAAGTAGCAGAGGCATTAATAAAAGGGGAGAAAGGAAGACCTAAATTCTTATCTGTCAGTAGCTTGGTTCCTTTCTGTAGTGAAGATAAAAGATTCTGTGACCTAACATAACTGAAAGTTCCTTGGCAGGCAGACAAATGCAAATAGAAGGCCTTCCCTTCAGGCTCATGATACTTTTCTGTTACTCACATATTTCTACCATACTTCTACTTGCAGTTTGCTCTTTCCTTTCTATTTGCCCCCATTATCATGAGTTTACAACTAATCCTTTTCGGTTATGTAGACCGTCACATAATAACTTAAGAGTATCTGTTGATTTAGAAAATACAGTATTACTAATAAACTATTATGTATTCAGCATTAAAAATGGATATGCCTTTTATTAATCACATAGAAGTCATATCTACTTAACAAATATTACATAAACGTTGGAGGTGTTGTTGGCAACATTTTTTTCACGTTGGAATTCATGGACCCACTGTACTAATTATGTAGCTCCACAGTGTCTGGAGTCCCTAGAATTATAGGTCAGCAGACTTTTTCTGTAAAGGGCACAATAATAAATATTTTAGGCTTTGTGGGTCATACTGTCTTTGTGGAACTATGTAATTCTGACATTGTAGCCAGAAGGCAACCAGAGAGGATACATAGATAACTGTATCTGGTTTTGATATCCTATTCTTTGGATTTTTTTAATCATTTGTAAATATAAAAAGTGATCTTGAGTCATAGGTCATACAAAAAAAGAGAGTGTTTGCATTTGGCCTATGGGTCATAGTTTGCCAACCCCTGCTCTCATAGACTACATTTCAGTTCCAGAGATAGAAATTAATTGCCTCTTTTATTTGGTGACTTGGTACAACACAGATACTGTTCTCTTATATTCAGAGAAAGAGAAAGCAACATGGGCTGCTAAAGAAATAGCAGTAGTGTTGTTGTGGTGCTTATAAGCAGCTAATATGCTGATTATATGTGAATTTATAGGGTTATTCTGCTTGTTAAAATTTATATTAAAAATACATAACTATTTTGAGTGTGTATCAAGCCATTATATTAGTGGATGGCTGTTAAGATCATCTACAACCAGGTGAAAATGTGTAAGCTAGGAAGGACTTTTATAAGAGGACTTGATTGCATATAAGTGTTTTACACTAACAGATTTTTTTAACCATTTCTTTATATCAGTGGCCCTGAGTCCAGAGTGAGTATCAGAGTCTCCCAAGGATTCCAGTACATGTGGAAATTCTGATTCAGAAGGTCTGGGGTGTATGTATCCCTCATGGAGAATCCCTGCTTTATGTTCACATTCTAAAATGAATTAATAGCTAAAGAACAGAGGTTTTAGACCTGGCACCCATGAATTTCTGTGCCACCAAAATTATATGCAAAATTTTTGTAAGTTCTAGATGATATAGTCCATCACAGTTTTCATCAGATTCTAAAGACTATGTGACCCCATTCTCACCCCCCGCCTCCTCCCCAAAAATGAAAACCGAAGAAACTTAGAAGAATAATAGTCTCTTCTCTCTAAGTGCACCTGAACTTAACTTGGCCTCTAAACCACCAGCTTCCCTCTGTCTCACCTCTCTAGATAATCATGTTTTTTTAACTTTTTCTTAGGCAGAAGGTTCCAGAAAACTCAGACATTTTCTAGCTCTCTTTCAAGGTTCTCAGGTTATAGGCATATCCTGAAACCTTCAGGATTTCTTTTGTGCTTTACTATTTTTCATTAAGAACAAAAATAAAACGACTTTTTTCCAACTTCTTGAAATTTGTAGATAATCAGTTTCAAATCTGTATTATAAATGACAAACACTAATGGATTGGTACTAAGGACAAAATATAGTTCTGATCAGTGAATTCAGTCAAGTGATTATCACGCTTAATCTGAAATTACCCTCAACTCTACTTTTCCTTAACTCTTCTAATGTCTGCATTTTTCCTTTTAGGGGAAATAAATAATTTAGACTCCGTGTGCAAAGTATAGAACTATTGTTATGAAACATCATTAGAAAATTCCATTTTTAATTTTATTGCATTCGTTTTCATTTAAGGGTCTACTGCTGAGCCAGTTTCTCATTCTACCACTTCTGATTATCAGTGGGATGTTAGCCGTAATCAACCCTATATCGATGATGAATGGTCTGGGTTAAGTATGTCCTTTTAAAAATTATGCTTTTTTTTTTTTTTTTTTTTTTTCAGAATTTTCTTTCTAACACCCTAAATTCATGATTTATGTTTTAATTTTAACCCTAATTTTCACCTCTTAGGCCATAATATAATTTAATACCAAATGTGTAGTACTTGTAAACTGATTATTAAGTAACTGTAGAATTTAACTAAATTTACACTTTTCATGACTCAGGCATTATTTAAACATGATGTTTTCTTACAGTTGCTCTATAGTTTTTTATTTTTAAATTTTTTTTGTTTTACATGAATGTTCTGTTTTTCTTCTTGTTTTAGTATAATAGAATGAATATAATAGACAGAAATGGCTTTCAGTTTATGAGGTATGCCAGTTTTGTATTATAAAACCATTTTCTTAGCCTGATTCCCAGTAGAATCTGCTTGGGAAAATTAAAGACAAGAGTTATTTAAGGAGGCAAAAAAAAAGAGGAAGGGAAAAAGAATTCAGTTTTTATGTTCAGAAAACTTATACTTCACTTGGAAAAAAAAAAAATCCAAAAACCTGAGTTTTTTGGTTTTTTTTCCCACCACAACCTCAAACCTCTATACTACTTTCTCAGAATTTTTATAGGAAATCCTTTTCTAATATTTATTTAGCAATTATATGTTACCTTGTGGACTTCTCTACCATTTGGCCAGTTCAAAAAAATAAAATAAAATTCTTTTGTTTCTTCAAGTAGAGTTGAAATGAAACCCTCTAAAAATAGGAACTCTCAATAACTCTTACATCCTGGGTACCTAGTGTAGTGCTTTGTACACTACACTACTATATATAGGTGTTCAATAGGAATAGTGATAAGAAAAGCGAACAGTTGGCTATGTGCCAGGCTCTAGTCTAAGTCTTGTGCATTTTATTAACTTATTTTAATGCCTATAACAATTCTAAAAGGTAGGTGATTTTTTTTCCCCACACTTCCCAGATGAAGAAACTGAGGCAAAGAAAGTTATCTCACTCAGATCACACAGCTAGTTAAATTGAGGTGGTGTTATCAAACTATGGTAGTCTGGCTCCAGAGTTCATGCTCTTCTCCACCACGTGGTCCTACCCTAGTGATGATTGTAATCATGAAGGTAAACTTGCAGTGCAATACAAACAGTCTGTCGACTACTTAGTCTCTGTAGATTAGCTGAAGCACAGTTCTTACAGATTAAGGGAAGTGAGATGAAAAGGTAGATTAGGCTATAAGAAGTCTTGAATTGCTGGCTAAAGATTAGGGTGGTGGGGTTGGTGTACTACTTGAAAAGGTATTTCCTACTTCTAGCCATCACTTTAAAACGTACCTCGTATGGCTTGGACTTCAGCACTTATCTTGGAATCTAGATTAATTGAGCTATAAGATGGAGCAAATAATCTCTCATATCTACTTCTCTAGATTGTTGTGAGGTTTTAATGCGATAATGAACATGAAAGCTTTTTGCAAATTATAAAGCATCCTGTAAATCCAAGGTATTACAAGATGTGAAAATAACAATGCTGGAAAATATAGTCTCGGTACTTTGGGAAGAATGATCAGCTCTGCGAATAGAATTGAAGGATGGTTGTAGGAATGACAGTAAGAGAAGAGCAGTGAGGCAGCGGTGGGCTGAAGTGGAAGACACCTGAGCCATCAGGGCTCTAGGCTTTCCTGCTTGCATAGAATAACTCCACTTTTGTCTATTTTAGAATTCTTATAACATGGAAAACATGATTGGCTGCTAAAATAAAAGACTAAAGGAAAAGGATGTATCCACAGGACTCTACTGAAAGCTAAAGTATCAGAAACACCATCATTCATTGGTTAGGCTGTTGATAGTCTTGTTAAATCCAGTTTCTCTTTAACCTCTTTTTTCTGTGATTTTTTATTTTTTGTGTTACCATCTTTAATGTGGCTTATTTTAGTACTCCATGAACTTAATCATTCCTTCTACATTTACAAAATGAATGATTTAGTATTTGAAATTACTAATCCACAGAGTATGTATATATGTGTGTATGTATGTATACGTAGATACGTACATGCACACTAGCTTTACATTTAATAGTGTGATATGATTAATATATCGACCCTCTGGTTTGAGGCATAAACATCATTATCTGACAAAAAGTCCTTGGATTTAGCCAAACACTTGAATATAAAGTTAAGATGCTAAAGTACAGAAGGTAACGTTTTTTAAGACAGATGTTACTCTTATCGATTGTCTTGATCATAAAAGAACATCATCATAACCCCTGTAAAAGTCAGATTTTGAATAGAACTCTGTTCTTGTTGGCACACCAGAGTGAGTGAATTTGCATAGTTAAAGGGGTTGAGAGCATGAGCTTTGCAGACAGACTACTTGGGTTTGAATCTTAGCCTTAGCCCTTGGACAGGTGCGTGGTTTGCTTCAGTTTCATCATCTGTAAAAATAATAGTTCTTCTTCCACAGTTGTTGAGAATTAAATGATAAAGTCCATATAGAACACTTAGAACACTAAGAACATATTCAGTAAATGCCCAGTACGTGCAGTGGAGCTGTTGATATTCTTCTGGGGCGACATTCACCTTCTCAGTGGAGTTCATTAGTATTGTCTGTTTTTGAACACTGGAGATTCTTTCTGACATAAGTGTTTTGTTGTATTAAAGTAAGTTCTGACCAGAAACATCTGAGCAAATTTTTTACTGATGTAAAACAAGAGATTAGCTGTGAGATGCTTAAACCTAAAATATTATTTAAGCAAATTAAATAAAGAAATTCCTTACCATTTTGAAAAGACACTAATAGGGCTCTTTGAAAAGATATTGGCAAAGTAATGGGAGAATTTTGAGAAATGAGAAGTTACTCCGTTTATAAATGGAGAAAATGATATAATGAATGACATTATACTGCATAGTTTCTTAAAGGAAAGTGGTTTGTTAGCATATTAGGCCCACGAATCTTAAGAATTATTGTTGAGAAGTCTCCTAGTGACAACTTTTATGTTTAGGTGATCTGCTGTTTTATAAAGTGGTTCTGTTTGATCTCAGTTAACACAAAACAAACCTCCAACCAATAAACCTGGAAAAATCACCATAAAGCTTTATAGAGCCAGTAGAGATTTGTGCTTCTGTTAATGTTCTTACAGAAGTTAAACCATAGGCTGTAGTCATACCTCAGACTTTCTGGTTATCTAAGCCTTTAAAAAAGTAATGTTACTAAAATACTAGATTTTTACCCATTATTCCTCCACACCACCATATTTATTAAGAAAATAGTTTATATGTCAGTATATTGCTAACCCACTTGTCTAACCTTTTTTATTCTAATAAGAAAAGACCTTGCAGACCTGGCATATGGAGAGCAGTTTTCCAAATCTGCATTCAGATCTCCCAACAGTGTTGTTAATGAAAGCTTAATATAAGATGAGCAGTTGGTTCTCAGTGTATCTTATTGAGAGATTTATCAGGTTTGTAAGAAACAAATTCTTAACTATATATGCCTGATAGCTTAGAAACGGGCTTTCTATTGTTAGTATCATCAGTGATACATAAACACAATCCCTGCCACTCATTGAATACTTACTGCATTGCTGTGCACTGCTTTATATGTATCTAATATAATCTTCTCAGCAGTCCTGTGAAGTTAGTGTATAACCCATTAAGATTATGAAATTTGACCCATATCATGTAGTTATGAGGTGATCAGTATTCAGATGTAGATCTGTTTTGACTCTAAGGTCCATGCTCTTAACCCCTGTGTTAAGTTAATACTGCCTCTGGATGCTTGCTCACGGTAGTAAATTTAGGAGTGGACTTCCTTTATTGTAACAGACTTCACACTTGTGATCACTTGTTCCATGTTTTTCTCCCACTAGACCATAAATTCTTATGTTTTCAGTCTCTCCGTCCTCTACTGTTTTAGCCCCTCTTCTCCCTTTACATACCCCTGTGACAGATTGTCTCACTCTGTACTTGTCTCTTGTACTTACCTGTCTTCATCTCTGAATAGATAAGACCAGGAGCTCCACGTTGGCGGGGGGAGTACATTATACTCAGTTTTGTATGTCTAGCATCTACCCCACTCCAGTTCTGGTATATAGTAAGTGCTTAATAAGGTGAAATTCCTGTAATTCCACTCTTAAGATATATCTCGTTACTGTATTATTTTCTCCAACCTCTTCCTCATATAAATTTGGGATCATATTTTACAGACAATTTTGTCTCTTTTTTTTTTTTCTGTGAGCCTTTTCCCAGATTATTATTTTCTTCCAAAACATGGGTTTTAGAGCCTTTATGAGGTATATAATAATACCCTGCCTTTAAACAAAAATAGAGTTCACAAGAAAAGAACAGCAAAGAAAATAAGAATGCAGGCAGATTCAT
Source organism: Nyctereutes procyonoides (assembly GCF_905146905.1). Classification (NCBI taxonomy): domain Eukaryota; kingdom Metazoa; phylum Chordata; class Mammalia; order Carnivora; family Canidae; genus Nyctereutes; species Nyctereutes procyonoides. Next base: position 12,748,555 of record NW_026575137.1, read on the forward strand.
CATTCTAGTTACTAAAATGAGTTACAGTTATATATGGCACCATCCCAGGAATGTATCTGTGAAATAGGATAGAGATTCTAGAAGTAGGCTGAAGTGTATGTGAAAGAAGTTACTAGTTAATAAAAGTAGCATTTGACATTAATGGGAAAAGATTGCATTTTTCAACAAAGCAGTGTAGAATGACTTGTTAACCACTTAGAAATAGAGCTTAACCCTTCTCATCTTAAACCACTGGAAATGAAACCTGGCTGTAAGTAGTTGCTGCAGAAGTAGATGTGGAAGCATTTATGAAATCCAGGGAGAGGAGAGAATTGACTTTGAGAGCTACTTAACCAGGATAAAGCCAAAGATTGTTTCTTCCTTTTTAGAATGAGCAAAGGAGGTAAAGTTCAGGGCCTTCTAGAGTGAAAGAAAGGAATCTTAGATTCTCAAGAATAGAGGATAGAAACCCTGAAAGTGACTTGACTATTTTCGAATTATAAAAGTAGCATTGAATAATCTGGAGAATGTAAGAAAGTACAGGTTAAGTATTAAAGAGGAAGTTACAGCCATTAAATGTCTTAAAGTAATTATTTAAAAAAAAATAGGAGGAAAGAAAACATTAAATATTCTGTCACGACTTGGATTGGAAGACCCTAACCCTGAGGAGCTCCTAAGGAGGGTAAAGGGACAGGCGGGGGGAGTATAATAAGCCCGACTAATTCTAGGAACTAAAGTCAAGTACAAAAATGGAATGACCAAGGGAAAAGAGCAGGTCCCTGACCAAGTTAGACATATAAACAGTACAAAGAGCTGAGTCAGGAGGTTGGTCACCAAGGAATTAGGGAGAGTGGAATTAAATGGGTAATTCTTAAGTTTCCGGGAGTTTTAGAAATTCCATTTACTCAGCCATATGAGGTGCCTAGCAGAAGTGGAGCAGCAGGTTTTTTTACCATCATGTTTTTGGGTTTTCTTCTAGCTCTTAAAATGTGCTTGGGAAAAAGAAGGAAGAGCAATAGTTTAAAATTGCAGCTTAGTTCAACAGAAGGAATTGTAGTTTTTGCATCTTAGCTTTTGGCAGAAATGATAGATACCTAATTCACACTGTTAAATTTTAGATGGTCTGTCTTCTGCTGATCCCAGCTCTGATTGGAATGCACCAGCAGAAGAGTGGGGAAATTGGGTAGATGAAGAAAGAGCTTCACTGCTAAAGTCCCAGGAACCAATTCCTGATGATCAAAAAGTGAGTAAAGGCATTGGCGGGTATGTCTGTTTTGTGCACCCAACTACATTAGAATTATTAGGGGTTACGTTCTCTATTTTAAATGCATCCCGTGGTAGAATTGCTTCTGAGCCTCTCTGACCCTGTTTGCTTCAGTCCTTATGCCTGCATGCCTTCTCTATATCACTGTTTATTCTTTCCAAAAGTTATTGAGGTTTCAGATATGTCGAAAGCATTATTAGGCACTGATCAGGAAATACAGTTCCTTTCCTCTTAAGAGAATTATTATAATAGTTGTGATATATCAACTCTTAGTGTGTTTAGCAAAGAATAGATCAGTTGCCAATGATAGATTAAGGAAGGCTTCTTCATAGCAACAGACAAGACTGAGAACACCATGAAAAAGACATCGATGCAGGAAAATAGGTAATGTTTAGTGGAGAGGTAAATAGTACACATGTGTGGAGTCCGTTGATGATAGGATCTTACCCTATTAGGCTGTATTCCTTAAAGAAAGGGACTGTGAAGTGTTTATGTCTGTAGCTCTAACAGCATGTTTGGCATGCAGTAAATAAAGGAATGATGCTTACCTTGCCACATTTTCATGAAATTCTGTAAGTGATAACCTGATGACAGCTTTTAAACAAAGGATAACCTAATCCTCATAGGATTAGGAACATTTGGGCTGGATACAGTGGAAAAACAAGAAGCTTCGGAAGCTATTTTGGGATAAGTGGTAAAGAGGCAATTACATGAATCAGGTAGGAGATAATGAACTAAATTGATAGCTTCGAAAAATAAATGGAAGTGGTGTTTACCAGAGACCTAAAGCTACTGATCAAAACTTGACTAGTTGTAGGAATAAGGGTGAAAAGCCAAAGAGGCTCTGAAGGTAATAGAGCCGTTGGTATTCGACAAATACTAATTGAACATCTGCCATGAATCAGGTATTAGTGGAAAAGATAAATAAGACACAGTTACTGCCTTCAAGGAGCCTACAGTCTGGTTAGGAGAGGAAGGGGACCAGCATGTCCACAGATAAAAGTAAGGTTACAGTATGTATTAGGTATTAGGGAAGCACTTAGGAGTTTTAGCAAAGGCATCCTAGAGATAGAGGCGGCACGTAGAGCAAAGAGCAGTTAGAAATTAAACTAGAGAAGGAGGCAAAGATCAGATGCTAGCGGTTCTTGAATGACGTATTTAAAACCTGGATTTTATCCAATAAGTAATGGAAGGATTTTAAGCTAAAGTGTTTTTTTCTACGTGGGCTACACCAGCAGCCCACGTAGGTAGGAAAAGGAGCAGAGGCACATGTGAATAGAGGCGGGAAGACCAGTTTAGAGGTTGCTTAGTAGTCCAGGACAGTCGCTACTAAGAATGGTAGGTGGAATACTGAATAGACTTGAAAAATACGTTGAAATAAAATCAACAGAGCATGTGGTTAGAGTTGAATGGAGGAAGAGTCATCAAAATGACTTCCAGGATTTTTGCTTGGGTTACTGGGGAAGATGGAAGTGGTGCTCCCAACAGAGAAAATATAGGACCAAAGGCTAGTTAATTGGGGGAAGGATGATTGGCTCCATCTGGAATATGTTAAATGCCTGAGAGAAGTTGGTTTTGTGCCAGGTTAAAGCTTAGGGAGAAAGATGTGTTTGGAAGTTCCTAGTATACAGTGGTTCAGCACCTTGAGAGTAGGTGAAATATGTAGGAAAAATCTAGAGTTGAAAAGAGCAGTGGAATGAACATGGAATCTGGGAAACTACCAGCTTTGAAGGAGGAAACGAAAGCCCACGAAAGACTGAAGGAAGAGAGCGCTGGGTGACAGAAGCGAGCCGCTTGCGCTCTGCTGATTAAGAGCAAGAGCAGCTTTGTTAGAGATCCTGGACTCAAAACCATGTTGCTGTAGGTTGAGAAGTTTTGTTTTTTTCTTTTAACTAAGTTTGGATGGAAATGAAGGTGAGGTGGTAGTATCAGGAAGGGTTTTGTTGAGGGGGTTTTGAGTTTTGCTATAGAGACTTTAGTCGAGGGTAAACTTTAAAGTTCGATAAGTAGTGCAAAATCAACCATCAGCAGTAAGGAAGTGAACCTTCTTTACAAAAACTGGCACCAGAGCAGGTTTGGAGTTCGTCAACCCGTGATTTAATGTATCTGTAGACACAGAGAAAAGGGATCTAGAATCAAGTAAAAGTTAGACATAAATGAGAGATTTGGCTCATAGAGTAAGATCCTGACAGCAGAGGTGGGGGAGCCTTAGGCGTGAGTGGATTGTCGGCTGGCCTTTGATCCAGTTAGGATGGTATTACCTCCGATCTACAGAGACCAGAGAAAGGAAGAGGTGGCCATGGGACTTATACTAAAGGTGTAAATAAATGTAGAGGGGGACAGTTTATAGGTGATACAAAGGTTGAGGGGTTAGGAAGAGAGAGGGATAAATGGGCAGAGCGTAGGGCGTTTTAGAGCATATAGACACCGTAGCATGGTGAATGGATGTCATTATGCATTTTGTTCTAAAGCTGTAGAATGTACGACCCTAAGGTAAACTGTAGGGGCTTTGGGTGATACTCCTGTGCCCGTGTAGGCTCATCAGTTGTAACACCTGTACCACTCTGGGGAGGGAGCATGGCGGGGTTGGGGAGCACATGGACATCTCTGCCTCCTGCTCAGCTTTGCAGTGAACCTAAAATTGCTCTAAAAATAAAGCCTATTAGGATAGAAAAGCTTCCTGGTACAGTCCCGTAACACACAGTAATCATTCTGGTATTTGTTGAATGTTTAATGAATGTGCAACCAAAAATCTGTTTCTCTACCTGAAACTTCCTGGTGCTTGATGATCAGAATTAAACAGTAGAACCACTGAATGGAGTAAAGACTGTCACGTATAGCAGTTCGTGTTCTGAGTATACTCCAAGATTGTCTTTCATTTTTCTTAGCAAAAATGGGACACCTTGGAGGAATGGAGAAATAAAATGTGATGGGTTTGTACAATCACATGTTAGAAGTTAGAAATTTATGAAATAAGTTACATTGATATCAACATGATAGACTCAGAAACACGCTGAATGATGGACAGGTTTGCAGAAAGATACAGTATGATACCATTTATGTAAATTTTATATGCGTGGACACACCAGAATTTATTTAAAAAACTTAGTTGGATAGACAAAAAAGTTCTTGGTAATTAGTGGTTTACCCCTAGGGAAGGTGGTGTGGACTGGGAAGGGGGGATGTAAAGGAATTTTATGAGTAATATCTTTTACATTTAATGATCTAAAATAAATTTGGCAAAATGTCAGTTTCATATGAGTTAAAAGATGGTATGGAGTTGATTTCAGCCTTTTCCCCATGAACAAAAAATAGTGTTTTGCCATGAGGAAATTTCTCTTATGATTGGATTATAAGTGGCTGAGAAGCAGAATGACCAGAGTCCTTGTGACCTGAATATTTCCCATAGGATGCATTTTTTTTTTCACATATTTCAGTCATTATGAGCCCATGGTGAAAACTTCAGTGGAGGGGCACCTGACTGACTCAGTGGTTGAGCATCTGCCTTCAGCTCAGCTTATTGACCCCGGGGTCCTGGGATCGAGTCCCACATCGGGCTCCCTGCATGGAGCCTGCTTCTCTCTCTGCCCTATGCCTCTCTGTGTCTCTCATGAATAAAGAAATGAAATCTTTAAAAATCTTTAAATATTTTTAAAAAAACTTCTGTGTGGAAGTTTCTCCACAACTGGCATCCAATTTGTACCGGACATCTCTTAGCTAAGTTTGTGTAGGATTTTGTTTTTTCCATCTACTAGTAATTTCTGTGAACTAGTTGGTGGTTCGTGAGACCTCCAAAATCATCCTAATGACTGTTCTGCTGAGCAGAGAAGTAGTAGTTACCCCATCATCTCTTCCTATAAGGGTAGAGTAGGAATCTTGCCTGTCATGGAGAAACAAAAAGCACTTTTTCATAGAAAAGTCAACTGTATGCTTTGTGTGAAGGGATACTATGAATATTAATTTGTCCTAAGTCACTATTTTTGTCATATGGGATGTTATTTTCAGTGACATTCCGTCTCACTCTGTTTTTTAAATTAAGCCTTTTATCTTGAGATAACTGTAGAGTGAAAAGCATTTGTGAGAAATGATACAGAGAGATCCCTGGACTCTTCACCCAGTGTCCCCCAGTGGTAACATCTTGAAAAACTGCAGTACAGTATCACAACTAGGGAGTTGCCATTACTGCATCAAGATATAGACGACATTCCCGTCCTGCAAGAATCCCTCATGTTGCCCTTTGTTATGGCCACTCTTCCTCCTGTCACCACCCCCATGGTAATGCCTGGCAACCAGTAGTCTGTTTCCATCTCTATAATTCTGTCATTTCAAGAATTTTCTATGAATCGAATAATACAGCATGTAACCTTTTCATACTGTTTTTTTTTTTTTCCACTCAGCATAATTCTCTAGAGACTCATCCAGGTCGTTGTATGCATTCATTAGTTGGCTCTTTTTTACTTTTGAGTAGTCACAGTGTGGATCTGCTTCAGATTGTTAAACCATTCTCCTGGTGAAGGACATCAGGATTGTTTTTAGCTTGGGGCTGCCGTGAATAAAGCTGCCATATACATTTATGTACAAGTTTTTGTGCGAACATAAGTATTTTTGTGGGATAAATGCCTGGGAGTATAATCCTTGGGTTGTAAATAGTTACATATTTAGCATATTAAGAAACTGTCAAACTTTTTCAGAGTGGCTGTATCACTTCCCATTCCCACTTACAATAAATGAATGATTGTATTTCTCTGAATCCTTGCCAGCTCTTGCTTGTCACTATTTTTTATTTTAGCTGCGGATAAGTGTCTAGTGAACTCATTGTGATTTTAATTTGCATTTCCCTAACGATGAATGATATTGAACATCTATCTCTGCATGTGCTTTGCCATCTGTCTGTCCTCTTTCGTGAAATGTCTGTTCATATCTTTTGCACATTTTCTAATTGGATTGTTTACTATTGAATTTTGAGTGTTCTTTATATAGTCTTAGATATATAAGTCCTTTGTTGAATATATGGTTTGCAAATATTTTCTCCCACTCAGTAGCTTGTCATTCTCTTAACAGAGTAGGATTCCGTTTTACTGCAAATAGTTCTGCATTTAAACTATGAAATAAAACAGAATGACCTAACCAGTGAGTTTTTAAAAACCAAGGTTTGCACAGCTCTAGTAATTTATCGTGGAGGGGATGAAAGATGTAAAAAAAAGAGATGCCTGGGTAGCTCAGTGGTTAGGCGTCTGCCTTGGGCTCGGGGCGTGATCCCAGAGTCCCGGGATTGAGTCCCGCGTTGCGCTCCCTGCGTGGAGCCTGCTTCTGCCTCTGCCTTTGCCTCTCTCTCTATGTCTCTCATGAGTAAATAAATAAAATCTTTAAAAAAAAAAAAAGAAGAAGAAGGTCTGTCATAGACATAGGAGAAGGAAGTTCCATGTACTTGTTCTTTTTTGATGTGTAATTTTAGGTACATTTCATTACTCATTACTAATTCTTAGCATTTAGGAGATAAAGACCGAGCCTAATGAATGAAATTATTCCATACATAATTTCTGAATAATGAAAACTTAACCAATTGGTTCACTTTAATATTTTGCTTTTAACATCAGGTTTCAGATGATGATAAAGAAAAGGGAGAGGGAGCTCTTCCAACTGGAAAATCTAAAAAGAAAAAAAAGAAAAAGAAGAAGCAAAGTGAAGATAACTCTCCTGCACAGGTAGGGTATCAGAACAACAGACGTCATTCATTAAGCACCTACTGCTGAAATGTGAAAGGCTAATATGCAGATACTAAGAATATGTAGAAATAAAAGACATAATAGGAGATAGCAGGTTTACTTGCAAAGCACTGGAAAAGTCACAGAATGTTTTAAAGATCTTCTATATCCTACTGTAATAAAAACTGTGGCTCTAAAAAAATCATAACCAAAGATGTAAAACCAAAAGTTACTAAAAATAAAATAAGATACATTTTGGTTTATATTAAGGTGAAATGGAAAAGGATATAACAGTGTTTCGCACAGAATGTCTTTTGAATAACTGGAATTTATTAGCAAGTTAGAAGTTTAGTTCAATTAGAACAACCGTGTGCATCACGAGTGAAGTATCATCCACTCTGAGTTTGCTCTGTTTCGCTTAGTATCTTCTGCTTGTTTGGCTTCTGACAGGAGCTTTGTTGATGTCACTCCTACATTTTCCTTCTTTTTTCATGGTCTCTCCTATTAGGAAAATTTTTTATAATATGGGTGAAAGCAAAGCTATTTTAATTTCAAACATACTAGATTACTAGAAGTATGCATGGGTTTCTCTTTGAAACACTATCACCATTACATTACAAATTACGGAAATCTTACTCCTTACTTACAACATGCAGCTAGTTGTTTTTATTCCTCTAAATGTAGGAGATAGGGGCACCTGGGTGTCTCAATCCTTTGAGTGTCTGCCTTCAGCTCAGGTCATGATTTCACGGTTCTGCAATCGGCCCATGTGCTTCTGCCATCGGCCCATGTGCGGCTCCTTGCTCAGCAGGGAGCCTGCATCTCCCTCTCCCTCTACCTGCTGCTCCCCCCGCCCCCTCCCTGCTTGTGCTCTCCCCTCTCTGTCAAATAAATAAAATCTTTTAAAAAATAAGTTAGTAAATAAATGTAGGACATAGCCAGAGTTTCTATAGAGGATAGCCCACATAATAATTTTCCTGTTTATTGTTTTCTTTGGGAAAAGTTGCTGCATAAGGCTTTTTTAAAGGAAATATGCGGGGGATCCCTGGGTGGCGCAGCAGTTTGGCGCCTGCCTTTAGCCCAGGGCGCGATCCTGGAGACCCGGGATCAAATCCCACATCGGGCTCCCGGTGCATGGATGCATGGAGCCTGCTTCTCCCTCTGCCTGTGTCTCTGCCTCTCTCTCTCTCTCTCTCTCTCTCTCTCTCTCTGTCTCTCTCTGTGACTATCATAAATTAAAATTAAAAAAAAAACATAAAAAAAAAAGAACCAGCTTTCTAAAAAAAATAAAAAGTAAAGGAAATATGCGTTGCATTCATTTTTGTTAAGGGAAGCACAGCCCATCATAAATGACACCAATCCATTTTCAGTATTAGTTTTTTCTCACAAGTAGTGGTTGGGTATTAAGGTTAACACAACTGAGATCAATGGATATGAAAAACTAAAACTATGTAATAGAGGTGCTTCTCTTGTTAGCTAAGTGAGCTAATGAAAAATGTTATTGACAGCTTGATAATACTGTCTGAACTCTTTTAAGCCAGACTTTCCTGGACTTTTGTGATTTTTGGTTTGTGAATTAGATGAGTTCCTTTTAGAAGAAATTTTGTGCAATAGATGTAATCTGTAAAGTTCAACTTACTGGCAAAGGTCATTAACTTGTGAAAGTTCTTTTGGTATTCTGATACTCCTTTGATCTGTTTTTAAAAATAATAGTGAGTATGGGACACCTAGGTGTCACAGTCGGTTAAGTGTCTGATTCATGGTTTCAACTTGAGTCATGACCTCAGGGTTGTGAGATGGAGCCCCACATGGGGTTCCGCACTGAGCCTGCTTGAGACTGTCTCCCTCTTCCCCTCCCTCCCTCCCCCCTCCAAAGTCAATAAATCTTTTAAATAAATAACAAGGAGTAAGTATACAGGATTTGGAGTCAGATCTGTATTCAAATTTCAGTTTTGCCATTTAGTAAACTAGTAGTTTTTGTTTTATTTTGCAAAAGTGACTTAACTGCATAGGTTGCTTTGTAAATTAAATGAGACATCATGAAATTCTGTGCCAAGTATATAGAACATAGTAATCTACCCATAATACATTTGGGAATTTGTTTATTTTACTTGTGTGTACGTGGTTGGTGGGCGTCTTTACTGTTAGAGTACAGCTTAGAGGGGCACCTGCGTGGCCCAGTTGGTTAAACGTCTGCCTTCAGCTCAGGTCATGATCCCAGGGTCCTGGGATCGAGCCCCATGTCGGGCTCCTTGCCCTGCGGGGAGCCTGCTACTCCCTGTCCTTCTGCCTGCTGCTTCCCCTGCTCGCGCTCTCTCAATTGTCAAAATAAAATCTTTTTTTAAAAAGAAAAGAGTATAGCTTAGGGTAGAACTAACTGATGTGTTCACATTAATTTTATACAGATTGCAAATCTTACATACATACTTCCAAACCTATTCATTTAACTTAAAATCACAACAAAATTTGTTTTGCTGTCTAAACCCACTACCATCCTGAACAAGTTTTATAAATTACCAGTATTGGCAGAAAACTTTCAAGATAATCGTAGCCAGTTGTTTGTATGTATGTGTTCGCTAAAAAACAATACAATTAACAGTGATAGTCCTGTTTGATATATTCTCGTTCATAATTTATTTCACACACCCAAGCATGTAATGTGCTTTAGAATTACTTTGTTGGAACTCCTTTTTAAAGTCTGCAGGCCTAAGAATGGAAATGTTACAGCTTGGATAGGACCTTAGAAATTATCTAGGCACATTGTATTTTATAGTTGAGAAAACTGAGGTTCAGAGAATGAAATGATTTGTCCTTGACCTTATGCAGCTAGACTGCAGGAGGCCAAAACCGCAATGTCCTTTCTGCTATGTCAGCCTCAGTTATCTACAGAATGCGCATATGTACAAATATTTTGTTCCTTGAAGAATTCATTAAGTGAAATGTTATTTCTAAAGTCTTGGTTTGAGTATCACCTAATTCACTGTGTACTTTGTTTAAAAGAAAAAAAAAAGTTTATTTTGTTTGAGTTGGTTTAGTAAATTAGAATGGTTTGCATTTGGGGATGGGAGTGTATTGGTTTTTAATTCCCAATTGATTGAAGTCCCTGGGGATAGCAGGAGTGATCACTGTTGTTCCAGATGAACCTGTGTATTTTCAATCTTTGAATGCTTGTTTTTATATGCTCTGCTAAGCTATTTGGACAGTTATTGAAGTTAAATTACTTTCTTGGACTATCTTTTGGATATTAATATAACAAGCCAAATAGATTTTTAATTAGTAAAAAAAGAGTGATTTGTATCATCTAATAGACTACTTTTCTCTGTAGGACACAGAAGAATTAGAAAAAGAGATTAGAGAAGAGCTTCCAGTGAATACCTCTAAAGTCCGTCCAAAGCAGGAAAAAGCTTTTTCTTTGAAGACCATAAGCACTAGTGATCCAGCTGAAGCACTCATCAAAAATAGCCAGGTAATTTTTTGATATTTAAGGAATAAAATTTTGATGACTTAAGAATTGTGCCATAACTCGTATTTTATTGAAGCACTAAGTGCTAAGCATCGCTAATCACTAAAGGGCTGAGCATTTTAAATACACTAAATAATTTAGCCCTCATCACAGCCCCACAAGAGAGGTAAGATCTATTATGTAAATGAAGTTGGGGAAGTTGAATACCTTGTCCCAAGCTGCATAACTATCTCTGGTGAAACCAGGATCACAAGAATGTATTTTCTTCTATTAAATATCTAAACATACAGAGGGTAGATTGCTTAGAGGAAATGTAACTGGTTGCATCTTGCTAAAAGCAGGCACATAGTACATAATAGGACTCTGGTCCAACTTCTCAAAATGTAACAACATTTGTTTAAAATTTGGTGACCGGTTCGTTTTTTGGTTTTTTTTTTTTGTTTGTTTGTTTTGTTTTCTTTTAAACAATTTATTTATTTGAGAAAGAGCACAAGCATGGGGAACAGCAGGCAGAGGAAAAAGCAGGCTCCTCACTGAGCAGGGAGCCCAATGTGTGGAGCTTGATCCCAGCACCCAGGATCATGACCCGAGCCAGAGCCCAGCCACTGAGCCGAGCCGCCCAGGCCCCCTTGTGACAGGTTCTTGAAATATGTGCCATTCAGTAGAAAATTTTAATATGTCAGAAGGGACCATTTTAAAAGTCTAGGCCAGCGACACAAGAAGTCATAGTTTTTAAAAATCTGATTTCTAGAAAGGCAAATTATATAGAAATATATGAAATCCTACTAGACTTGCATGGCTCATTTATGTGCTCATTCAAAAAAATGTATTGAGAACCTACTACACGCCACCCACTATTTGAGGTTCTAAGAATATATCCAAGAGCAAAGCAGATAAAAAACATCTCTGCCTTTGTGGAGCATACATATTTAATGAAACAGCTTCAGATAGGAACCTGAGTTACTGGGCACCTGGCTGGCCCAATCAGTGAAGCATATGCTCTTGATCTTGGGGTTGTGACTTCAAGTCCTGTACTGGAGTTAGAGCTCACTTAAAAATAAAGTTTTAAAATAAAAAAAAGAAAAGAAAAGAAAAGAATCTGAGTTACCACTAAAAGAAGTAATTGGTAATGGTCTTGTGCTAAAATAAAATCTTAACCATACTTCCTATTGGGATTTGATGCTTTTAATTCCCTAAGAGAAAAATTCCCTTTTGAGATGAAAGGATGTGATCTCAGTACAAGCATAGATTTAATAGTAGGGCTGCAAAGGGTCATTTGGCATTTTGATGTTTTACTTATTAGGAAGTCATTTTCAGAAGCCATCTGGTAAACTATTTCAGTTCTGGGATTTAACAGATTAAGTGAGACAATAGAGAAGAGAATACTGGAAATAAATACTAAAACTTTTGAGTATGAAGTAAATCTAGAGAACATTAAGAAAGCTGAACTGAGCAAGACAAATGCATAAGTGAAATAGGGAATCCAAGTAATTACCTGCATGTACAAAGCTTCCTCCGGTTTCCTTTTCCTTTGAGCTTGTTTTAAATTTTAATTAATTAATTATTTGAGTGAGTGAGTGAGAGGGAAAGAGAATCTGAAGCAGACTGTGCACTGAGCACAGAGCCTAATGTGGGGCTCAATTCCACAATCACAAATCCATGACCTGAGCTGAAGCCAAGAGTCGGATGCTTAACCAACTCCATAGCCCAGGTGCCCCTCCCAGGCGCCCCTCAGTTGAGCTTTCTTAACATCCACAGAGCCTGGAAGAACTAGGGGCAGGAGAAATGTCACCTGCCCTGTTCCCGTATTCACATCATGTTGATAAGTAACACCAAAGGATGAATGGATCTCCTCCTCCTCTGTTACAGCCTCAAGGCACTCCAAATACTGGAGCTTCCATCCTTCCCTCTCCTAACCACCCATTTACAGTTAGGCTTCACTTAGGCAAATCAGTTGACTTGCCCCCTTTCTGCTCCCAGGTTGGAGAGGAGAGGCAAGGACTGAGTCTAGGCCCTCAGCCTTACGATTTCACTACCAGACTGGATAGAACTGGAAAATTTGGATCATTGCTTCCTTTAATGGGTAGGACTAGTAGCTACAGTCTGCTTTTGTCTGATGCCATCTTTTTCCGTGGGTAGGAAACGGAAGTGATTGCTGCCCTGTTTGAGTTACCTCTCAAGAAACAGAGGAGGGAATGTCACCCACTGGAAGTTCAGAAATTAGCCATTTTTTCTTGTCTTTCATATGAAAAAGTTTTGAGGAATTGAGAGATGGTGAAAAGTGGACAGAACATTGAATCACTAGAACATATAAAATATATTTGTAATGCAAAAGAAGGACATAAAAGCTCATGGAAATGGAATTATTCCCTCTTATTTGAGATTCAGTAAACATCTTGTAATTTTAATACTTTTCATCCATTTTTTTTCTTGCCCTTTATTGATGGATATTGTAGGTAAAGATTTACTTGGTTATGCTGCTAGAGGGCAGGCATGAGTTGTGGTGTTTCTGCCGGTAATTATTTGGAAACCGTCTTGGTGTATTTACTTATTCCTAAACAGCCTCTTGGTATTACCGTGATACTTAATTTTATCTGAAACTTTGTATAAAAGAACCTAAAATAATTTTATTCCAAAATAGCCTATCAAGACTCTTCCACCTGCTATTTCTACCGAGCCATCCGTTATTTTATCAAAAAGTGATTCTGACAAGAGCTCTTCCCAAGTGCCACCGATATTACAAGAGACAGATAAATCCAAGTCCAATACTAAGCAAAATAGTGTGCCTCCTTCACAGAGTAAGTAATCCTCATTTTTTATTTTTTTCTATGTTCTCATACACAAGTGTTAATATCTTAGAAGTCTGAAATAGTAGACTTCTGATCTTAGAAGTCTGATGGATTAGTAGGGCAACCCTCCCTTCCTTTGCAAAGGCTTGGAACCTTGTGGACCTCAGCTCTGAGGGCCAGTGGGCTGACACCACTCCAAGCAAGAGGGGTGGCCGGCGACAGACAGCGGAGGACTCGATGCTTGCCTCTCCATCTGTCTGGTCCCGCTTGTTTTCCGTGCACATGTTCTTGGGACTATGAATTGTTCTTTGCCCCCTTTTCCCTCCTTTTGTCCCTTCAGCTACCTTCGGGGTCAATTTTGCCCATTATCACTTTTATTACTTAGATTGAGCCATATTAAATGATGGGTTTTCTAGATCAGAATCAGTGAAATATCGTCCATGTGATTAAACTAAGTAATACATTGGGATTCAAAGGAAAAGAGGAAGGCAGCCATAGAATAATCTAAAAACTTGTCACTGAAACTTGAAAACTTAAAGGTTGAAGCATTATTAGTGGATTTCAAAACATGTTTTCATTAATGCTTTTGTATTTTTGAGACATTGGAGTATTTACTCCTGTTTTTTCTTTTTCTTTTTTTCTTCCCTTTAGCCAAGTCTGAAACTAACTGGGAATCTCCCAAACAAATAAAAAAGAAGAAAAAAGCCAGACGGGAAACGTGAATATATTTTTCCTGAATTGGACATGTGTTTGCAAACACTGTCTGGAAGATTATGCTGTTTATGCAATAATTTGTGAACATGTACAGAGTTTTATATAAATTTAAACCAATTTTTAAAACAAAACTGTGAACACAACCACCGTAAAAATGGAATCAAAGGAAAGTTAATTTATGAAATTAAGAGGTCAGCAGAATATACTCCAGTGCTGGAAGACACGTGGGGAGAGTCTTTTCAACTGAACAAGAATGATCTTAATTTAAGAATATATCCTGGTTTTATAGCAGTGCCCTGTTTACAACAGCTTGTCCCTGTCGCCTCTGCAGCTGAGGAATCCAGGGTTCTGAGGAGAGGGGGCTGTCTGCAAGTGGGCGGTCTTCTGCACGGAGCTTAGACCATCTGAGGCTGTTTATGCTTAAATCCAAGTGCTTTGATCAAATGCATAATCTGCCGTCTCCTACATCTATGTTGGTAGCCGTTTGTATTAAAGGAATCACAAGTGCAAATAAAGGTCACTTATCATTTGTTAACTAAACTCCTGGTTTAGTTTACAGTTTTTAAAAAGTTCTTAATTAAAACATTGAACATGCAGTTGATGGCTTGTATGGCTTACGAAGTTATTTTTGATAGTCTTACATTACTTGAATTGTTCAAAGTTCAGTATATTTTAAATTAAGAAAGGTAAACTATATGTATTTGTTTTATACTTGTAAGGTTCAGACTCACAAATAATGCTCTTGTTTAGAATTTGAAAACTTTCAGGCAAAATCCACGTTAACATTTTTCCTTTTCCCTAGCAGTTTTCTTTTTTCCAGCATCAACTCTTCTGCATTGCTAATACTTCAACTTTAAAAATGAAATCTCACAAATTAGTTATACAGACAGAACTTTGAGTATGTGATGGAGAATGAAAAACTAGAGTCAGACAGCTTTAATTGACATTGTCAAGACCTCCAGTTATCAGGAATACATTTTTTTACTGCCTTAACCTATAGTGCGTAGAATATGCATCAATTTCTTGAGGGGGATTCGTGTTTTTATAAGAATTTTCATGTAATTATTGCAATCGTGGTCAAATAAGGAACGTTTTCTGCTTGAGACTATTGATTTAAATGACGTGTGAGATGTTTCACCATTTTCAGGCACTGTGTAATTCTATTGTTAATAAACTGGCAGGTATCTTTGTAACTATAAATAGTGCATGCTCAGCCATGTACACTGTAAATAGCCTTTACCAAACGTGTTTGACAAGGACCATAATTAACATCACTTAGTGAATTGTGATAAAAAAAAAAAAGCCATGATTTATTTGATGTGATTGGCTTGTTTTTACGTGGCGCCAAGAATGAAACTGTTTAACAGCTGTAACCAATGGTACTGACCTGTCCATCCAATCTTGTCCTTTATTATATCTGATTGTGGTTTGATAGTATTGCATTGTCACACCAGGAAAGCTGAAGAAGCAAAATGGTTTTAGTAACTGCTGAAGACCGGCCTTACTAACGGACAGCTTTCCTGCCGAGGATTATTAGCTTTTATCAGGTGTTAACATCTGTTTCAGGAATACAGCAGTGTGTTTACATGTCAGAAGTCTCGTTTCATTCTATGATATTTCTAAATTGATTTCTTTAAATAAATTCAGCAAATGGATAGCATTGTTTTTATTTGCTTCAATATTAGGGTAAGATAAGCTCAACTGCCAGGAATTCATTTCTTCAGATGACTTTCTTCTGTTAGCTTTGCATAGATGTTTCTTAAATAGATCCGAGGGTTCCTAAGTTGCCAGCACTTTGTAAAGGTGTCCCAGAGGAGGATTTGAGGAGTCTGAATAAGTCTTTAGAATGTGCCAAAAGATCTATGCTCAGAAAATTGAACTCTCTCAACTCTACCTCACCATTTCTTTAGCTTAGGATTTTGTTGGCGGTGTCAGGTGTTGGACTTTATTTCTCCAGTTTAGCGTCTCCCATACAGCCACCGACAGCGGACATGAGAGACACTGTCTTTCGAGGAGAGATCTAGTGTGGAGATGAAGAAGTGCATTGCTAAGCGGGTGGACCTGGAGTGGAGATGCCTCTGTCTCCTCCAGCTGAAGAGCCAGGACGTGGATTTTATGTTTTTGAGAGATGGCAGCTATGAGTGATAAAAAGTATTATTTTCTTTCATATGCATGAGATGAAAACTCTTGCACAATTAAAGTATCATTGTTTGTTGCTCTTTACCTGTTCCAGAAGATTTTTGTACGGCACTGCCAGTTTCTGGAATGTGAACACAGGAACTGTTCTCCATCATCAACCTCAGAAGGAACTAAAATGAAGGTAGTGATTCAGGGAGGAGGAGAAAGAGAGGAGCCTGTTGTCCTTTGGAGGCTTGGATTGGATGCTTCCCAGACTGTTAGGAGGGTGGTAGCTGATCCCTTTAGGTGTCCTGAGACCTGAAGGGAAACCTTGTTCTGATTAGCAAACGACGCCTCCTATGTAGAGATCCCTCTGACCCTGACCCGTCCTTCCCTATTCTGTAGAGGGGCTTGGGATGTCCCCAGACTGGAATCCTACCTATCCGTACCCCAGATTGAGCAAAACAATAGTTGAGAGAGTAAAAAAAAAAAAAAAAAAATGTTGAAATAAAATGTCGTTAATGTAATTTGCCATGTTTACTTTGTGCATGCATGGGATGGGGCGGGGGGGGGGGGGAATGGAAATAATTTATCCAGATCTAATGGAATTATTTCACAGGCTAATCCAGTTTGTATTTGGGTTAAAGATAATGGAAGGGCAACATTTAACTACAGAGTTTAGTTTTTCTGAATTTAAAAACAGTCCTCTATTAACAGAGTGTGAAATATCTTTCAAAATTGAGAATTAATTAGGTTTAAGATGTCTAAGAGATGTCTTAAGACTTTCTTCTGTGAACTCATTGCACAAACTGGAATTACTTTCCAAAAGGCTTAGGGAATGCAAATACGATATTTGTAAAAATGCATTGAGTTTTGTAAATAAACCATTTTTTGTTTAATTGCTCGTTACAGTTCTCTTATGGGAAGGGATTTCAGTCATTTTGCATCCAAAGCAGCTAGCCTAAGGGCAATTACTTTTTGATGTTCTTGATGTTTCTTTTGAAAAGCCTGGGTGCACGTTGAGGCTTTACTAGTGGGAAGTCAAATGTTTGGAGTTAAGCACCCTGTAAAATAGCCGTTGGGACACATGATGTTCTCTGTGGGAAACTGCTTCCATCTGATGTCGTCTTAGCAGTAGCTGTAACTGCCACCAGGTTCAGTATATGACTTCCATCGGGTTTTTAAGTTAAGGAACTGAGACTCAAATTTGGCACTATTTATTACTTTTGGCTATGTCCCCAAACAATAGTGACTTAAACAAGATAGAACTTTGTTTCTTGTGCGTGTAAAAGTCCGGAAGGCAGTCCACGGCTGCTGTAGCGCTGCGGGGTCGGGAACCCAGGTTCCCTCGACATTGGCCCCCCCGTTAGTATGTAGCTTCCACATCAAAGTTGCAGGCAGCTGCACAGCTAGAAACCTGTCAGCATTTCTGCCCTCTTCCTTTAGGAACACTTCTTACGGGGAACCCTGGGTGGCGCAGCGGTTTGGCGCCTGCCTTTGGCCCAGGGCGCGATCCTGGAGACCCGGGATCGAATCCCACGTCGGATTCCCGGTGCATGGAGCCTGCTTCTCCCTCTGCCTGTGTCTCTGCCTCTCTCTCTCTCTCTATGACTATCGTAAAAAAAAAAAAAAAAAAAAAAAAAAAAAAACACTTCTTATAAGTTAGCACCACATAGGCTCATCAACTCAAACTTGATCCTACTAGCTACAAAGAGAACAGGAAATAATCGTCTTTATTCCGGCTGTCACAGGCCAATTAACATTTCAGGATTCATGACTGAGGAAGCACAGCTAGCAGTCGCCGTCACGGGGCTGGACATGCACTGCGTTTGTCCTGCACCCAAGCATCACTTTTAAGGTTGGGTTTTAGTTTTTCCAACTAAAATTTTGAACTCTCTTGGGTACCACTCAAGAGTAGCAGCTAGTAACGTTCAAACTTCTATGTAATAGCTTTCTGTAAGAAATTCCTGCCACTCGACTGCTTTAAATTGCAGAGACAGGCTGAGAGAGACTGAGCAGCCTGCTATCATGCCTATGTTGCAACTATAACAAGTGTCAATAGAAAAATTACCCTGGTGTATAATAAAGTAATTAAAAATAAAATACATCACTGTTTTTTCTAAATGCTTTAACGGAAGAATGATTTCTAACTCTAGCATCAAGATGGGGTGCATTGTGACATGCTTGCTAACTCATAATAGTTACATTACTGAGATTGGTGACAAGGCTAATGGGAGAAAAATTTCAGCAGATTCAAAATCTTCCCCATGAGAATGATATTCTTATTTGTATATGTGTGCTTTCCTTTATTGTATCAAAGCATTCAGAATGAATATATGTAACATGTACATAAACTATAAAGCATAATAAAATGAACGCCTCTGAAACCACCATTCTGCTTAAGAAATAGAACATTATCAGCCGAGGGGATGTTGGGGGTGAGCCTGACTTCCGCTGTTGTTCACTAACAGGATCAAGGGGGAAAGGCGTGGATGAAGACTGCTGCTTTCAGGCGTCCCAGGCTTGCACGGGTCTTTTTCCCTGCCCCAAACTAGCTGCAGGTCCCAGGTAACTTAGCCAGTCTCGGAAGGGAGTCCCGGCCTTCCTGGCGCCCCTTCCTCGGGCCAGTCCACTGCCATCCGCTGGGAAATTGTAATAAATTTACGTAGGCACAACGGCTGAGAGTGAATGGTGCCCCCAGAGCTGTGTAGTGCACAGGACAGCCTTCCCGTGAGGAAGGAGGGTAGTGATGCCCTATGGGAACCCCCACCCCAGGATTCAGAAGAGCAGCAAGTGGCCTGCTGAGGGCGAGGATTCCTTGTCAAGTTTGTTGAGGGGTTGCAGACTCGGACAAACACAAGGGCGTTTATGACCAAACAGCAGGAGCTGTGAGTAACTTTTAAAGAGAGTGTAATTATGAATTATTTCTTTCTCTTTGAAGCTATATAATAATTTTAAAATATGGGATCACCTGGAGAAATTGACAGCTATTCCCATTTCTCATCAAAATCAAAATGATCATAATAATGCGCGATGGAAGAAAACCTGCCTTAGTACCGGAAGTGGAAAGGGGGACACCCAAATGCCAAAAGCCTGGGGGCATTTCTGAGATTAGCCAACAAAACCTGGTAATTTATCAACAGTAAAACAAAGATACAAGTGTGGGCCGATACCTATTAACCTATGTCAGCACAAACTTTAAGCAGAAGAGGCCTATGATCATGACCTTGCTGAAGAAACATTTTATAAAATCCAATAGCCATTCCCAATTTAGATTTAAACAAAAAAATTTAAAATAGGGGAAATGCTGAAGTCCTCTCAATTGAAATCAGAGCAAAGCAGAGTTACCTGCTAGCCTAGATTGCTTTGGAGTGATATTAACAGATGATAAAATTTTAAAATTGGCTTAACGTCATAAGAGAACTTATTTTTTCCTGATTGTACACCTACAGAGCTCAAGAGATTTTTTTTAAAAGATTTTATTTATTCACAAGAGACACAGGCAGAGGGAGAAGCAGGCTCCGTGCAGGGACCCCAATGTGGGACTCGATCCCAGGACCCCAAGGGTCACGCCCTGAGCTGAGAGTAGACCCTCAACCGCTGAGCCACCCAGGCGTCCCAAGCTCAAGAGATTTTTAATAAAAAGCTATGATCTCTAGGAAGAGAATATACTCAAGCAACAGACATACAAAAACTAATAGTTTTCTGAACTAGAATCAGAATCTAGAAAAAAAATGGGGAAAAATCCAATTATATCACAACTAGAAGCATCATATGAAGAAATAAATATTTCAAGAAAGATACAAGACTAAATGAAAACTAAAGTCTTTAAGGACAGAAAATAACCTGAGAAATGAAAAGGATAACACTAAACACACCTGAAGGAGAAAAGAAGGTGAGACCAGCAAGGCTCAAATCTGCCAGCAGGGATTTATTTGTTGTAGACGCAGCACTGAGTAGACACGGTGTCTGTGTAGCTCACTTTGGCCCCTAGAACTACAAGCCTCAATTAACTGCTCAAAAAACATATTTTCGATGAGCAGATAAATCAACGGACCCTTGCCAAATGTGTCACCCATTTTATAAAGAAGTTGTGCTTAACCGCCTGGTGTCGACACAGGTCGCCTGTATTCCTAGGTTAGTCGTCAACAAGCAGTGCTTTTTTTTTTTTTTTTTTTTTTTTTTTTTTTTTTTTATTTATGATAGTCACAGAGAGAGAGAGGCAGAGACACAGGCAGAGGGAGAAGCAGGCTCCATGCACCGGGAGCCCGACGTGGGATTCGATCCCGGGTCTCCAGGATCGCGCCCTGGGCCAAAGGCAGGCGCCAAACCGCTGCGCCACCCAGGGATCCCCAACAAGCAGCGCTTTCCTCCCCGGGTCTGAGCACCTCCAAGGTTCAAGGCTCCGCGTAGGGGGCAGGGATGCAAATCACCAAGCACCACGACAAATCAGCTCCTCCTCTTCCCAACCTTGAGGACAACTAGTAAGCGGGTAATTGTCAACAAGAGGAGAAGCCTGGAGTGCTGGGAGAGCAGCAGCGAGTCCGTCTACGCGTGGTTGTCACGTGCACTTCCCTGATGGCTCATAGCATTGAACGTCTCTTCACTTGCTCATTTGCCATCCATGCATCTTCTTTGGTGAAATGTCTGTTGATGTTTTGCTCATTTTCTGGTTCAGTGGTGTGTTTTGACTACCGAATTTTGAGAGTCCTTCTTCATATTTTCCAGAAGAAAAATCCTTTGCCGGGTGCATGATTTGCAAATATTTTTTTTGCAATCTATTGCTTGTCATTTCATTTTCGTAATAGGGCTGTTTACAGAAGAGTGGGCATTTTAAATTTTGATGTAGTCCAATTTATTGACTTTCTTTCATGGGCCATGTCTCTGGGGTCATGTCTAAGAACTCTCCCTAGCTCTAGCTACCGAAGACTCCTGTTTTCTTCCAAAATTTTTAGTTATATTTTACATTCAAATCTGTAATTCACTCTGAGTAATCATTGTAGAATATGTGAAATTTTTTTAATCCCAGTGTAGTTAACCTATAGTGTTATATTAGTTTCAAGTGTACAATATAGTGATTCAACAATTCCATATATATTCATTTGTGCCTTTAATTTTATTATTTTATTTGCCTATGGATTTCCAGTTGCTCCAGCAGTAATTGTTGAAAAGACTATCCTTCCACTGAATTGCTTTTGTACCTTTATCAAAGCTCAATGGCTGTACCTATGTGGCTAACCATGTACAAATTTGAAAATTTTGTATGGTAAAAGATAGCATATACAAAGTGACTAGTCATATGGAGTTTAAAAATGTGCAGTAAAATTTACAGATTCTGAACTCATACCTATAAAACATAAAAACAATTGACAAAGGAGGAAAAAAAGAAAACAGCAAAGGGGAAGAATAAGTATATAATTCACGAGTAAGCAAATACAAAATTATAATCAAACGTATTCAAAAATGCATGCCAGGAAAATTTAAAGCAAGAATGACTGTCTCACTTTGTAACTATTGGACTGGCAAGAATTAAAAAGAGCCAATTGCTAATGGGGATACAGAGAAGATAGTGTTTTCATTTACTGCAACTAGCAGCATAAATTACTAGAGCCCTTTAGGAGAGCAATCAGGTGCCATTTTTAAAATTAAAAATTATAGGTGATCCTAACAAGCTGGACAAGTTGATACTGAAGTTCATGCAAAAATAAATATTTTGCATGAAAAAATATTTTGCATGAAAAAAAAAGAATAAGAAAACACTGAAAAAGAAGAGTAGGAAGAGAAACTAGCCCTCCCAGGTACTGTAACAGACGCCAAGACGTCTGTATTTGTGGTACCGACATACAAATAGACAAACCAAACCCCAGGGACAGAATAAACCCCAGTGGACCAGTAACCCAAACATAAGAAACCAAACTATTCAAGTACTAAAGAAAACATGGACCGATTCCTATATAATGTGGATGCAGGTAAAGGCTTTTCAACATCTTTTAAAAGAAATTACAGATAGCGTCACATGAGCAAATCCATCAACTCAAAGTATTGATAAGTATTGATTTTGGGGATACGAAGCATCATAAGTGTTCTGAGAGCTGCAGAATGAGACCAAGACAGTGTCTTCTCATCTTGTTAGAAGGGGGGTGTCTTATGGGTCCTTTGAGACAGGAAGTAAAGGGAAATGGAACCGAGGATGCTGCAGGAAAGAAAAGCCAAAGACGCGCTTTGGCTGAGACTCTAAGCTCCAATATGGGCCATGCTGCTCCCTTGGCTGGGCCTTAACGCAGACTGGAGCAACCGGCGGTAAGGCCGGAAGTGGCAGTTGGGCTGTCACATTCAACGTGACAGCTAAAGAAGACAATGGGGCTGGCAGGTACCGAGGGCATCCTTGACTCCAAGCAGTTTTGCCAGCAAGTGCTCCTGACTGACCTCCGGTCCTCCGGCCCCGGCTGCCTGCCGCTGCCCACTTTGGGGCAGGTTTAAAGACTTCCAGGAGGAGGGGCCTCTGGGTGGCTCAGTTAAGCATCTGCCTTTGGTCATGGTCCCAGGTCCTGGGATGGAGCCCCTGCATCCAGCCCGGCATCGAGCTCT
This sequence comes from Nyctereutes procyonoides, assembly GCF_905146905.1. Classification (NCBI taxonomy): domain Eukaryota; kingdom Metazoa; phylum Chordata; class Mammalia; order Carnivora; family Canidae; genus Nyctereutes; species Nyctereutes procyonoides. The sequence continues at coordinate 12,771,175 of NW_026575137.1, forward strand.
CTACTTGATGTGGGGGTCGGTCCTCCCTCTCCCTTTGCCCCTCCTCCTGCTTGTGCTCACGTGCACGCACATGCTCTCTTGCTCTCTCTCAAATAAATAGTCCTTAAAAAAAAGAAAAGAAAAAAGTAAAAAAGAATGGGATCCCTGGGTGGTGCAGCGGTTTGGCGCCTGCCTTTGGCCCGGGGCACGATCTTGGAGACCCGGGATCGAATCCCACATTGGGCTCCTGGTGCATGGAGCCTGCTTCTCCCTCTGCCTGTGTCTCTGCCTCTCTCTCTGTGACTATCATAAATAAATAAAAATTTAAAAAAAAGAAAAGGAAAGGAATAGAGGGGGAAAAAGAAAGAAAAGAAAAGAAAAGAAAAGAAAAGAAAAGAAAAGAAAAGAAAAGAAAAGAAAAGAAAAGAAAAAAGAAAAGGAAAGGAAAGGAAAGGAAAGGAAAGGAAAGGAAAGGAAAGGAAAGGAAAGGAAAGGAAAGGAAAGGAAAGGAAAAAAAGAAAAGAGAAAGAAAAGAGACGAGACAACCTTCAGGAGGAATCTGAAGCCACCACAAGGTGGTGACTTGAACACAGAGCACTGTCACCCCCAGCCCATCCGACAGGCTGCTATTTTCGAAGGGAGGAGGAGCTGGAGGAGGTGACAGGTTGGCCCCCAGGAGGCCGCCACCAGAAGCACTGGGTTCCAGAGGACGATGCCAAAAGCGCCAAGTGTGTCGCCCATTCCTAATGCATTTGCTTGTACTGGTGAGACTGGGGAACGGCCCAGGGCCCGGGACGCCCCGGGGCGGAGCCCGCTGGCAGCTGGAAGGAAGGCGAAGGAAACCCCTGCCCACCGATCTCCCGGGGTCACCAGGGACTATTTGTTCAACCACGAAAAGAAAGGTGCTGCGGTCCGACCCCTGAACCCCCAGACTCTCCCAAGTTCCCTTCCCCGCGGTGTCGCCCACGGCTGGGCTGTCCTCAGGCCCTCCCGGCGGTCCTTGCTGCCTCCTCCCCAACTGGCCTTCCCCATCCCCACGGAGCCGCCTTCCGGGCCAGCACAGCCCTACACAACCTTCTCGGTGACAGAAATGTCCTATATCTGTGTGGCCACTAGCACACGGGGTTAGGGGGGACCTAGCATGTGGCCATTGCAAGTGAGGAACTAAATTTCTAATTCAGTTCTATCGTATTGTCTTATATCATGTTATGTGTCGTGTTGTGTTGAGTTGTGTCGTGTCATGGTATATTGTGTCATATCGTGTCGTGTTGTGTTGTGCTCTGTTGTATTTAAAGAGCCAGAGGAAATCACTTCAAGATCAGTTCAAATACCATCTCCTGTAATCTTTCCCTTATCTCCTTAGTCTTCATCGCTAACACGCGCACGCAGAGCGGCCTCTTCACGGCCCTGGCCTGTTCACAGGGTACTACTCCATTCCAGAACAGGTTCACAGGCAGTCGTAAGAAATAACACAGAACCCTTTATCCAGTTTCCCTCAAAGACAGCATCCTGCAAAACTGTGATAACAATATTGCAAGCAGCAAACAGATGTTGATACGATCCACCACACTATTCAGATTCCCTTGGAGTCAGGTGCCCTCCTCTGTGTGTGGTTATTACTGTGCAACTTTATCACATGTAGGTTCATGCAGCGAGCAGCAGTGAAGGCGCGCAACAGCCCCTCACCACAGGGCTCCCTGCGCTGCCCTGTATAACCACACATGCCCTCCTGGCCCCAGCCCTGCCCCCACCCATGGCAACATGTGCTCTGTTCTTTATAATGTTGTCATTCCAAAAAATATTATATAGGGACATCTGGGGGACTCAGTGCTAGAGCATCTGCCTTCAGCTCAAGTCATGATCCTGGGGTCCCGGGATCTAGTCCCACGTCGGGCTCCCTGCATGGAGCCTGCTTCTCCCTCTGCCTGTGTCTCTGCCTCTCTGTGTGTGTGTGTCTCTCAGGAATAAATAAATAAAATCTTTTTTAAAAATGTTATATATATTGGGATCCCTGGGTGGCACAGCGGTTTGGCGCCTGCCTTTGGCCCAGGGCGCGATCCTGGAGACCCGGGGTTGAATCCCACGTCGGGCTCCCGGTGCATGGAGCCTGCTTCTCCCTCTGCCTGTGTCTCTGCCTCTCTCTCTCTCTGTGTGTGTGACTATCATAAATAAAAGAAAAAAAATAAAAATGTTATATAAATGGAATCACATGGTATGTACCTTCGAGGCATGGCCTTCTCCACCGAGCATAATCCCCTTGAGATCAATCAAATTCTTTTTTTTTAATTTTTATTTATTTATAATAGTCACAAAGAGAGGGAGAGAGGCAGAGACACAGGCAGAGGGAGAAGCAGGCCCCATGCACCGGGAGCCCGACGTGGGATTCGATCCCGGGTCTCCAGGATCGCGCCCTGGGCCAAAGGCAGGCACCAAACCACTGCACCACCCAGGGATCCCTAGATCAATCAAATTCCTGTATCAAAAGGAGTTCATTCCTTTTCCTGCCACTGTTGTTGCTGCCTAGCATCCTGGCACGTACCAAGGCCGCTGAACTGTTCATCCGCCGAGGGGCAGTGGGCTTGCTCTCCAGGTTCCGGCTCCTGTGAGTGAGCATTTGTGTCCACCTTTCTGTGTGGACGCATGTTTCCGTCCCTCTATGACAACGGCTGGAAGGAAATCACTACATTGTATGCTCACGACTTACTTAGTTATACTAAGAAACTGCTAAACTCTTTTTCCATAGTGGATGTACCATTTTACATTTCCAAAAAGCAAAGCTTTCAAGATAAAGACCTCTTCGAAAACAAGTTCAAGTTCTGAAAATCATGTGTCTTTTTAAGGTAAATTAGGTCAAGGTAAGGCTTTAGACCCAGGTAAGCTCTGATTTGCATATGAGATACTGCTGATGCCTAACAGACCATAAATGCCCTCGGGGACGGTTGGTTGGGTTTATCACCTGAGCTCAATCGAGTCAGAATAACTGAAGTGAATGTTAGGTCCTGAGCGTCCTCTCCAACGCACCCACGGGGAGCTGTGGCGAGGCCAGTGCGTCCGGGTGAAGCGTGCACAGGAGATGCGCTCAGCAACGCAGGTGCCTCTCGGGGTAAGTGCATGCGCTGTTGGCTTCAGTGCTGCCCCCAGAGAAGCCCGAATGCGGCCTGAACCCACCTGCAGGAACTCATAGAAACAAGGGCCGGATGGTGGTTGCCCCGGGCTGGGGGAAAGAAGTTGCTGTTGGAGGACCAAGTTTTAGTGAGGCAAGGTCTGCTGTGCAGCCTTGCGCCCATGCTCCACAGCACTGCGCTGTGTACTTAAAAATTCATTCAAGGGTCCAGGGGTGCCGGGCTGGCTCAGCCTGTGGAGCAGCAGCTTTTGACCTTGGGGTCATGAGTTCGAGCCTCACACTGGGCATAGAGATTACTTAAAAATAAACGCTTAAAAACTTCTGTCCAGAGGGTTAGATCCCATATTGTGTTCTTACCACAGTAATAACTAAATACATCCTTAAGACAGCCGTGATGAAAATCAAGAGGGTGAGATCCTGACAACAACGTCCTTGAGAAATGATTGAGAATCTTTGAACTGTTATGTTAGACTCTGGGGTGGAAAGAATTGCCCCAGCCCCAGATGAGGATGAGAGGCTGGAGGACATTACGAGTCACATGGCTTGAAGACATCAACAATATAAACAGTAGTCAGTTTGGAGTAAGAGTACTGGGAAAGGGTTAGGGTTAGGGTTAGGGTTAGGGTTAGGGTTAGGGTTAGGGTTAGGGTTAGGGTTAGGTTAGGGTTAGGGTTAGGGTTAGGGTTAGGGTACGGGTTAGGGTTAAGGTTAGGGTACGGGTTAGGGTTAGGGTACGGGTTAGGGTACGGGTTAGGGTTAGGGTACGGGTACGGGTTAGGGTACGGGTATGGGTTAGGGTTAGGGTACGGGTACGGGTTAGGGTTAGGGTACGGGTACGGGTTAGGGTACGGGTACGGGTTAGGGTACGGGTACGGGTACGGGTTAGGGTACGGGTTAGGGTTAGGGTTAGGGTATGGGTACGGGTTAGGGTTAGGGTTAGGGGTTAGGGTTTAGGGTTAGGGTTAGGGGTTAGGGTTAGGGTCAGGGTCAGGGTCAGGGTCAGGGGTTAGGGTTAGGGGTTAGGGGTTAGGGTATGGGTTAGGTTTAGGGTTTGGGTTAGGGTACGGGACAGTGTTAGGGTTAGGATACGGGTTAGGGTTTGGATTAGGGTTAGGGTATGGGTTAGGTTTAGGGTTGGGTTAGTGTTAAGGTTAGGGTTAGTGTTAGGTTTAGGGATAGGGTATGGGTTAGGGTTACGGTTAGGTTATGGTTTAGGGTTAGGGTGAGCGTTAGGGTCAGGATTAGGGTTAGGGTACGGGTTCGGTTTAGGTTTAAGATACGGGTTAAGCTTAGGTTTAGGGTTAGGATTAGGGTTAGGGTTAGGGTATGGGTTAGGGTTAGGCTTAGGTTTAGGGTTAGGGTACTGTTTAGGGTTAGGTTTAGGTTTAGGAATGGGGTTAGGGTTAGGGTTCCGGTTAGGGTACGGGTTAGGGTTAGGTTTAGGGTACGGGTTAGGGTTAGGGTACGGGTTAGGTTTAGGGATAGGGTTAGGGTACGGGTTAGGGTTAGGCTTTCAGTACTGGTTAGTGTTAGGGTTAGGGTATGAGTTAGGGTACGGGTTAGGGTTAGGGTAGGGTTAAGGGTTAGGGTTAGGTTTAAGGATAGTGTACAGGTTAGGGTTAGGGTTAGGGTACATGTTCAGGTTAGGGTTAGGTTTAGCGTAGTGGTGAGGTTTAGGGTAGAGATTAGGGTTAGGGTTAGGGTTAGTATTAGGTATAGCATTCGGGAAAGGGTTAGGATTTGTGTACGGGTTAGGGTATGGTTTAGGGTTAGTGTTACCATTAGGGTTAGGGTTAGGGTATTGGTTAGGGTTGCGGTTAGGTTTCGGGTACGGGTTAGGATTAGGGTTAGCATACGGGTTAGGTTTAGGGAACGGATTAGAGTTAGGATTAGTGTTAGGGTACGGGTTAAGGTTAGGGTTAAGGTTACGGTTAGGGCACGGGTTAGGGTTATGGTATGGGTTAGGGTTAGTGTGAGGGTTTGGGTTACGGTACGGGTTAGGGTACGTGTTAGGGTTAGGGTTAGCGTTAGGGTTAGGGTTAAGTTTAGGTTTAGGGTATGGATGAGGGTTAAGTTTAAGGTACAGGTAAAGGTTAGGGTTAGGTTTAGGGTACGGGTTAGGGTACCGGTTAGGGTACGGGTTAGGTTATGGATTAGGGTACGGGTTAGGGATAGGGTTAGGGTACGGGTACGGGTTAGGATTATGGTTAGCGTACAGTTAGGTTATGGTTTAGGGTTAGGGTGAGCGTTAGGGTCAGGATTAGGGTTAGGGTACGGGTTCGGTTTAGGGTTAGGATACGGGTTAAGTTTAGGTTTAGGGTTAGGATACGGGTTAGGGTTAAGCTTAGGTTTAGGGTTAGGGTACGGTTTAGGTTTAGGTTTAGGAATGGGGTTAGGGTTAGGGTTCCGGTTAGGGTACGGGTAGGGTTAAGTTTAGGGTACGGGTTAGGGTTAGGGTTAGGGTTAGGGTTAGGGTACAGGTAAAGTTTAGGGTTAGGGTGATGGTTAGGGTTAGGGCACGGGTTAGGTTTAGGGATAGGGTTAGGGTACGGGTTAGGGTTAGGCTTTCAGTACTGGTTAGTGTTAGGGTTAGGGTACGAGTTAGGGTACGGGTTACGGTTAGGGTAGGGTTAAGGGTTAGGGTTAGGGATAGTGTACAGGTTAGGGTACGTGTTCAGGTTAGGGTTAGGTAGCGTAGTGGTGAGGTTTAGGGTATAGATTAGGGTTAGGGTTAGGGTTAGCATACGGGTTAGGTTTAGAGTTAGGGTATGGGTTACGGTACTGGTTAGGGATAGTGTTAGCTTCTGGGTTACGGTTAGTTTTAGGATTCAGGTTAGGTTTAGGTTTAGGGTTAGGGTACGAGTTAGGGTTAGGGTTAGGTTACGGTTTAGGGTTAGGGTGAGGGAATGGGTTAGGGTTAGGGTTAGGGTACGGGTTAGGGTTAGGGTTATTGTTAGGGTACGGGTAAGGGTTAGGGTAAGGGTTAGGGATACGGTACGGGTGAGGGTAATGGTTACGGTCAGGGTATGGGTTAGGGTACGGGTTAGGGTATTGCTTAGGGTAAGTGTTAGGGTACGGGTTAGGGTTAGGGTTAGGATACGGGTTAAAGTTTGGGTTAGAATTAGGGCACGGGTTAGGGTTAGGGTATGGTTTAGGGTTAGGGTTAGTGTTAGGGTTAGGGATAGGGTATGAGTTACGATTAGGTTAAGGGTTAGGGTACGGGTTAGATTAGGGTTAGCATACGGTTTAGGGTTAGGGTACGGATAGAGTTAGGGTTAGTGTTAGGATTAGCGTACATGGGGATCCCTGGGTGGCGCAGCGGTTTAGCGCCTGCCTTTGGCCCAGGGCGCGATCCTGGAGACCCGGAATTGAGTCCCACATCGGGCTTCCGGTGCATGGAGCCTGCTTATCCCTCTGCCTGTGTCTCCGCCTCTCTCTCTCTCTCTCTCATTATCATAAATAAATAAAAATTAAAAAAAAGGATTAGTGTACGTGTTAGGGTTAGGGTTCAGGTTAGGGTACGGGTTAGGGTTAGTGTTATCTTTTGGGTTAGGATTAGGGTTAGGTTACAGGTTAGGGTTAGGGTACGGGTTAGGGTTAAGGTTAGGTTAAGTGTTAGCGTTAGGGTTAGGGTACGGGTTAGGGTTAGGGTACGGGTTAGGGTACAGGTTAGGTTTCTGGTTAGGGTTAGGGGTAGGGTTAGCATTAGGGTTAGGGTTAAGGTTAGGGTTAGGGTACATGTTAATGTTAGAGATAGGTTATGGTTAGGTTTAGGGTTAGGGTATGTGTCAGGGTTAGGGTTAGGGTGTGGGTTAGGGTTAGGTTTAGGGTACGGGTTAGGGTTAGGGCTATGGTATCGGTTAGGGTTAGGGTACGGGTTAGGGTTACGGTACGGGTTAGTGTATAGGTTAGGGTTAGGGTTAGGGTACGGGTAAGGGTTAGGGTTAGCATTAGGGTTAGTGTTAGGTTTAGGGTACGGGTTAGGGTTAGGGTACACGTTAGGATACAGGTTAGGGTTACAGTTAGGCTTAGGGTACGGGTTACGGTTAGGGTTAGGTTTAGGGTTAGGTTACGGATTAGGGTTAGGGTACGGGTTAGGGTTAGTGTTATTGTTAGGGTAGGGTACGGGTCAGGGTTAGGGTCAGGGTACGGGTTAGGGTATAGGTTAGGGATAGGGATATCCTTCGGGTTAGGGTTAGGGTACGGGTTAGGGTTAGGGTTAGGGTACAGTTTAGGACTAGGGTTAGCGTACGTGTTCGCTTTAGGGTACGGATTAGGGTTAGGGTTAGGTTTAGGTTTAGGGTTACGGTTAGCGTACGGGTTAGGGTTAGATTAAGGGTACAGGTTAGGGTACGGGATAGGGTTAGGGTTAGGATTAGGGTACATGTTAGGGTTCGGGATAGGTTATGGTTAGGTTTAGGGTTTGGGTATGTGTCAGGGTTAGGGTTAGGGTACGGGTTAGGGTTAGGGTACGGTTTAGGATTAGGGTTAGCGTACGTGTTCGCTTTAGGGTATGGATTAGGGTTAGGGTTAGGGTTAGGTTTAGGGTTAGGGTTAGCGTACGGGTTAGGGTTAGATTAAGTGTACAGGTTAGGGTACGGGATAGGGTTAGGGTTAAGATTAGGGTACATGTTAGGGTTCGGGATAGGTTATGGTTAGGTTTAGGGTTTGGGTATGTGTCAGGGTTAGGGTTAGGGTACGGGTTAGGGTTAGGGTTAAGGTACGGGTTAGGGTTAGGGTACGGGTTAGGGTTAGGGTACGGGTTAAGATTAGGGAACGGGTAAGGGTTAGTGTTAGTGTTAGGTTAGGGTACGGGTTTGGGTTAGCGTTAGGGTACGGGTTAAGTTTAGATTTAGGGTTAGGGTAGGGTACATGTTAGGGTACGGGTTAGGGTTAGAGTTAGGGTTATGTTACGGGTTAGGGTTAGTGTTAGTGTTAGGGTTAGGGTTAAGGTTAGTGTTATCGTTAGGTTTAGGCTACGGGTCAGGTTTAGGGTCAGGATACGGGTTAGGTTTAGTGTTAGGGTACAGGGTAGAATTAGGGTTAGCGTACGTGTTAGTGTTAGTGTACGGTTAGGGTTAGGGTTAGGGTTAGCGTTAGTGTACGGGTTAGGATTAGGGTACAGATTAGGGCACGGGATAGGGTTAGGGTTAAGGTATGTGTTAGGGTTAGGTTTAGGGTACGGGGTAAGTTACGGGTTAGGGTTAATTTAGCGTTAGGTTAGGGTTAGGGATACGGTTATTGTATGGGTTAGGGTTACGGATACGTTTTGGGTTACTTGAGGGTTAGGGTATGTGTAAGGGTTAGGGTTAGGGTACGGGTAGGGTTAGGTTTAGGGTAGGGGTTAGGGTTAGCATTAGGGTACGGGTTAGTTTTAGGGTATGGATTAGGGTTAGGGTTAGTGTACGGGTTAGTGTACAGGTTAGGCTTAGGGTATGGTAGGGTAGGGTACGGGTTAGGGTTAGGGAACAGGTTACAGTTAGGTTTATGGTACAGGTTAGGGTACTCGTTAGGGTCAGGGTTAAGGTTAGGGTACGGGTTAGGTTTAGGGTTAGGTTACCGTTTAGGGTTAGGGATAGGTTACGGGAATGGGTAGTTTTAGGGTTAGCCTACGGTTTAGGGTTACGGTACGGATTAGGTTTAGGGTTAGGGTTAGTGTTAGGTTTAGGGATAGTGTATGGGTTATGGCTACGGTTAGGGTATGGTTTACGGTTAGGTTGACCGTTAGGGTTAGGGTTAGGGAACGGGTTAGGGTTAGGGTTAGGGTACTGGTTAAGGTTAGGTTTAGGGTTAGGGTTAGGGGACGGGTTAGGGTTCGTGTTAGGGTTAGGATTAGCGTTAGGGTTAGGATTAGGGTTAGGGGTAGGGTTAGGGTTAGGGTTAAGGTTAGGGTTAGTGTTAGTGTTAGGGTATGGGTTAGGGTTAGGGTTCGTGTATGGGTTAGGTTTAGCATCAGCTTAGGGTTAGAGTTAGGGTTAGGGACGGGTTAGGGTTAGGGTTACGGTATGGGTTAAGTTTAGGATTAGGGTTAGGGTTAGGTTTAGGGTTAGGGTACGGTTTAGGGTTAGTGTTAGCATTAGGGTTAGGGTATGGGTGAGGTTTAGGTTTAGGGTACTGGTTAGGGTATGGTTTAGGGTTAGGTTTAGGGTACAGTTTAGGGTTAGGGTTAGGGTACGGGTTAGGGTTCGGTTTAGGGTACAGGATAGGGTTAGGGTACAGGTCAGGGACAGGGTTAGGGTTAGGGTTAGAGTATAGGTTAGGGTACGGGTTAGGGTTAGGTTACCTGTTAGTGTTAGGGATAGGGTAAGGGTTAGTTTTAGGGTTAGGGTATGTGTTAGGTTGAGGGTTAGGGTACGGGTACGGGTTAGGGTTAGGTTACCTGTTAGTGTTAGGGATAGGGTAAGGGTTAGTTTTAGGGTTAGGGTATGTGTTAGGTTGAGGGTTAGGGTACGGGTACGGGTTAGGGTTAGGGTATGGATTAGGGTTAGGGTTAGGGTTAGGGTTAGGATTAGCTTTAGGGTTAGGATGTGTGTTAAGGTTAGGGTTGGGTACGGGTTAGGGTTAGGGTTAAGGTTCGGGTTCGGGTTAGGGTTAGGGTTAGGGAAAGGTACTGGTTAGGGTATGGTGAGGGTACAGGCTAGGTTACGGGTTAGGGTTAGAGTTAGGTTGAGGGTACGGATCAGGGATAGGGTTAGGGTTAGGGTTAGGGATAGGGTACCGGTTAGGGTATGGTGAGGGTACAGGCTAGGGTACGGGTTAGGGTTAGGGTTAGGGGGTGGTTTAGGTTTCGGGTTACGGTTAGTGTACGGGTTAGGGTTAAGGTTAGGATATGGGTTAGGTTAGGGTTAGGTTTAGGGTAAGGGTTATGGTTAGGGTCAGGGCACGAGTTAAGGTTAGGCTTTGGGTTACGGTAGGGGTTAGGGTACGGGTTAGGTTTAATTTTAGGGTTATTGTTAGGGTACGGATTAGGGTTAGGGTACGGGTTAGTTTTAGGGTTAGGGTTGCGGTTAGCGTCTGGGTTAGGGTTTGGGGTTAGCGTTAGGGTTAGTGTATGGGATAGGTTTCGGGTTAGGTTTAGGGTACGGGTCAGGATTTGCCTTAGGGTTAGGTTTAAGGTATGGGTTAGGGTTAAGTTTAGGTTTAGTCTTTGGGTTAGGGATAGGGTATGGGTTAGGTTTAGGGTTAGGGTATTCGTTAGGGTTAGGGTGTGTGTTAGGTTTAGGGTACGGTGTAGGGTACAGGTTAGGGTACGGGTTAGGGTATTGGTTAGGGTTAGGATTAGGGTACGTGTTAGGGTTTGGGTTAGGGTACGGTTTAGGGTTAGGGATAGGTTACGGGTACGGGTTACTGTTAGGGTTAGCCTATGGGTTACAGTTATGGTGGATTAGGTTGAAGGTTAGGGTTAGTGTTAGGGTTAAGGTTCGGTTTAGGTTTAGGTTTAGGGTACGGGATAGGGTTAAGGTTAGAGTTAGTGTTAGCGTAAGGGTTAGGATAGGGGTTAGGGTTAGGATTAGGGTGCGGGTTATGGTACAAGTTAGTGTTAGGTTTAGGGTACGAGTTAGGTTTAAGGTTAGGGTACGGGTTAGGGTTAGGGTACGGGACAGGGTTGGGGTTAGGGTTAGGGTACGGGTTAGTGTTAGGGTTAGGGTACGGGTTAGGATTTGGGTTAGTGTACGGGTTAGCGTTAGAGTACGGATTAGGGTTAGGGTTAGGGTTAGTGTATGGGTTAGGTTTCGGGTTAGGGTACGGGATAGGGTTAGGGTTCATATTAGGGTTAGGGATACGGTAAGGGTTAGTTTTAGGGTTAGGGTATGTGTTAGGGTTAGGGTTAGGTTACGTGTTAGGGTTAGGGTTAGGGTTGGGGTTAGGGTTAGGGTACGGATTAGTGTTAGGGTACGGGTTAGGGTTAGTGTACGGATTATTGTCAGAGTTAGGGTGAGGATTAGGTTTAGGGTTAGGCTATGTGTAGGGTTAGTGTTAGGGCAAGGGTTCGGGTTAGGGTACGGGTTCGGGTATAGGGTAGGGTACGAGATAGGTTTAATCTAGCACTAGCTTAGGGTTAGGGATAGGGTTAGGGTATGGGTTAGGGTTAGGGTTAGGATATGGGTTAAAATTTGGGTTAGAGTTAGGGCACATATTAGGCTTAGGGAAGGTTTTAGGGTTAGGGTTAGGGTTAGGGATAATGTATGGGTTAGGGTTAGGGTTAGGGTTAAGGTGCGGGTTAGGTTTAGGGTTAGGGTATGGGTTAGGGTTAAGGTTAGGGTATGGGTTAGGGTTTTGGTTAGGGTTAGGGTCCGGGTTAGGGATAGGGTATGGGGTAGGATTAAGGTTAGGGTTAGTGTTAGGGTTATGTATATGGTATGGGTTAGTGTTAGGGTTAGGGTATGGGATAGGGTTAGGGTTAGCATTAGGGTTAGGGTTAGGGTTAGAGTTGAAGTTAGTTTACGGGTTAGGATTAGGTTTAGCGTCGGGTTACGGTTAGGGTTAGTGTTAGCGTTAGGGTTAGGGTACGGGTAAGGGTATGGGGTAGGGTACGTGTTATGGCTAATTTAGCGTTAGGTTACGGTTACGGATATGGTTAGAGTATGCGTTAGGGTTATGGATAGCTTTTGGGTTACTTTAGGGTTAGGGTATGTGTTAGGGTTAGGGTTAGGGTTAGGGATAGGGTACGGGTTAGTGTACGGGTTAGTGTTAGGGTACATTTTAGGGTTAGGGTACGGGTTAGGGTTAGGGAAAGGGTTAGGGTTAGGGTACGGGTTAGGGTTAGGGTTAGAGTTAGGGTATGGGTTAGGGTACGTGTTTGGATACGGGTTAGGTATGGCTTAGGGTTAGGTTAGGGTAGGGGTAGGGTTATGGTTAGTGTTAGGGTATGGGTTAGTGTTAGGGTACGGTTTAGGGTTAGGGTTAGGATACGCGTTAAATTTTGGGTTAGAGTTAGTGCATGGATTAGGGTTAGGGTACAGTTTAGGGTTAGGGTTAGTGTTAGGGTTAGGGATAAGGTATGGGTTAGGATTAGGGTTAGGATACGGGTTAGGGTATGGGTTAAGATACGGATTAGCGTTAGGGTTAGGGTACAGGTTAGGGTTAGGTTTAGGGTGTGGTTTAGGGTAATAGTTAAGGTTAGGTTTAGGGTACGAGTTAGGTTTAGGGTTAGGGTACGGGCTATGGTACTTGTTTGGCTACGTGTTAGGTTTATGGTTAGGGTACGGGTTAGTGTTAGGGTACGGATTAGGGTTAGGGTTAGGTATAGGGTTAGATTATGGGTTAGGGTTAGGGTACGGGTTAGGGAACATGTTAGGGTTTTGGTTCATATTAGGGTTAGGGATAGGGTAAGGGTTAGATTTAGGGTTAGGGTATGTGTTAGGGTTAGGGTTAGGGTTGGCGTTAGGGTTAGGGTTAGGGTACGGGTTAGGGTAAGACTTAGGTTTAGTGTTAGGGAACGGGGTAGGGTTAGGTTTAGTGTTAGGGGACGGGTTAGTGTTAGGGAATGGGTTAGGGTTAAGGTTAGGATAAGGATTAAAGTTTGGGTTAGGGTTAGGGTACGGGTTAGGGTTAGGGTACGGGTTAGGGTTAGGGTTAGTGTTAGGGTAAGTGATAGGGTACGGGTAGGGTACGGTGAGGGTACGGGTTAGGGTTAAGTTTAGGGTTAGAGTAAGGGGACGGGTTCGGTTTGGGGTTAGGGTTAGGTTACGGGTTAGGGTTAGGATACGGGTTAGGGTTTGGGTACAGGTTAGGGTTAGGGTATGGGTTAGGGTTAAGGTTAGTGTTAGGTTTAGGATTAGGGTTAGGGTACGGGTTAGGTTTAGGGTTAGGGTATGGGTTATGGTTAGGGTTAGGGTTAGGGTAGGGTTAAGGTTAGGGTACGGGTTACAATTAGGGTTAGTGTTAAGGTTAGGGATAGGGTACCGGGTAGGGTACGGTGAGGATACGGGTTACGGTTAAGGTTAGTGATAGGGTTAGGATTAGGGTTAGGGTACGGGTTACGGTTAGGGTTAGGGTATGGGTTAAGGTTAGGGTTAGGGTAGGGTTAGGGTTAGGGTACGGGTTAGGGTTAGGGTTAGGAATAGGGTACCGGGTAGGGTATGGTAAGTGTACGGGTTAGGGTTAAGGACTGTTAGGGTTAGGATAAGGGTTAGGGTACGCGTTAGGGTTAGTGTTAGGATAAGGGTTAAAGTTTGGGTTAGGGTTAGGGTACGGGTTAGGGTTAGGGTATGGGTTAGAGTTAGGGTTAGTGTTAGGGTACGGGTTAGGGTTAGCGTTACGGTTAGGGTTAGGTTTAGGGTACGGGGTAGGGTTAGGGTTATGATACGGGTTAAGTTTAGGGTTAGGGTTAAGGATAGGGTACGGGTTTGGGTACGGGTTGCGTTAGGGTTAGGGTTAGGTTATGGGTTAGGGTTAAGATTAGGGTTAGGGTACAGGTACAGGTTAGGGTTACGGAACTGGATAGGGTTAGTGTTAGGGTCCTGGTTAAGGTTAGGTTAGGGTTAGGGTTAGGGTTACTGTGAGGGTTAGTGTACGGGTTAAGTTTATTGTTAGAGTAAGGGTACGGGGTAGGTTTAGGTTTAGGGTTAGTGTTAGTGTATGGGTTAAGGGACGGTTTAGGTTTAGAGTTAGGGTACGGGGTAGGGTACAGGTTAGGGTACGGGTTAGGATTAGGTTTAGGCTATGGGTTAGGGTTAGGGTTAGTGTTAGGGTACGGATTAGGGTTAGGGTATGGGTTAGGGTTAGGGTTAGGATACGGGTTAGGGTTTCGCTTAGGGTTAGGGTACAGGTTAGTGTTAGGGTATGGGTTAGGGTTAGGGTTAGTGTTAGGGTTATGGATAGGGTATGGTTTAGGGTTAGGTTTATGGTACGGGTTAGGGTACGGGTGTGGGTACGGGTTAGCGTTAGTTTTAGTGTAAGGGTTAGGGTTAGGGTTAGGGTATGGGTTAAGTTTAGGGTTAGGGTTAGGATTAGGGTTCGGGTACGGGTTAGGGTTAGGGTACGGATTAGGGTTAGGGTACGGGTTAGGGTTAGGGTTAGGATACGGGTTAGGGTTTCGGTTAGGGTTAGGGTACAGGTTAGTGTTAGGGTATGGGTTAGGGTTAGGGTTAGTGTTAGGGATAGGGTATGGTTTAGGGTTAGGTTTATGGTACTGGTTAGGGTACGGGTGTGGGTACGGGTTAGCGTTAGTGTTAGTGTAAGGGTTAGGGTGTGGGTTAGGGTATGGGTTAAGTTTAGGGTTAGGGTTAGGATTAGGATTAGGGTACGGGTTAGGGTTAGGGTATGGGTTAGGGTTAGGTTTAGTGTTAGGGTTAGGGATAGGGTATGGTTTAGGTTTAGGTTTATGGTACGGGTGAGGGTACGGGTTTGGGTATGGGTTAGCGTTAGGGTTAGTGTTAGGGTACAGGTTAAGTTTAGGGTTAGTGTTAGGATTAGGGTTAGGGTACGGGTTAGGGTACGGGTTAGGTTTAGCGTTAGGTTTAGGGAACGGGTTAGGGTTAGGGTTAGGGTTAGGGTTTGGGTACGGGTTAGCGTTAGGGTTACAGTTTAGGGTTAGGGTTAGGGTACGGGTTAACGTATGGGATAGGGTTAGAGTTAGGGTTAGGGTCAGGGTCAGGGTCAGGGATAGGTTTAGAGCTAGTGTTAGGCTACGGGTTAGGGTTAGGGTTATGTTTAGTTTTAGGGTACGGGTTAGGGGTAGGTTTAGGATTAGTGTTAGCGTTAGTGTTAGAGTACTGGTCAGGGTTAGTGTTAGGGTACGGGTTAGGGTATGGGTTACGGTTGGGGTTAGGGTTAGGGTTAGGGTCCGAGATAGGGTTAGGGTTAGCATTAAGGTTAGGGTTAGGTTTAGCATTAGCGTTAGGGTTAGGGTTAGGATTAGGGTACAGGTTAGGGTTAGGGTACGGGTTAGGGTTAGGGTACAGGCAAAATTTAGGGTTAGGGTTAGGGTTAGATTACGGGTTAGGGTCGGGTTAGGGTTAGGAATAGGTTTAGGGTACGGGTTAGGGTTAGGGATAGGGTTAGGGTACGGGTTAGGGTTAGGGTAACAGTACGGGTTATGGTTAATGTTAGGGTTCGAGTTAGGTAACGGGTTATGGTTAGGCTTAGGGTTCATGTAGGGTTTATGTTTAGGGTTAGGGTTAGGCTAGGTGTATGGGGTAGGTATAGGGTTAGGGTACTTGTTAGGTTTAGGGTTAGCATACGGGTATGGGGTAGGGTTAGGGTTAGCGTACTGGTGAGGTTTAAGGTACAGATTAGACTTAGGGTTAGGGTTAGTTTAAGGGTTAGCATACGGCATAGGGTTACGTTTAGCGTACGGGTTAGGGTACGGTTTAGGGTTAGTGTTAGCGTTAAGGTTAGGGTTAGGGTTAGGATACGGGTTAGGGTTACGGTACTGGTTAGGGTTAGGGTACGGGTTAGTGTTAATGTTAGCGTATGGGTTTGGGTTAAGTTTAGAATTAGTGTTAGCTACGGTTTAGGGTTAGGGTTCGGATTAGGGTTAGGGTTAGGGTTAGTGTTAGGGTTAGTGTACGGGTTAGGTTTAGGGTTAGGGTACAGTATAGGGTACGGGTAAGGGTTAGTGTTAGCGTTTGGGTTAGGGTATGGGTCAGGGATAGGGTTAGGGTATGGGTTAAGGTTAGGGTATGGGTTAGGGTAGGGTGAGGGTTAGGGTTAGGGATAGGGTACCGGGTAGGGAACGGTGAGGGTACGGGTTAGGGTTAAGGTTAGTGTTACTTTTAGGATTAGGGTTAGGGTACGGGTTAGGGTTAGGGTATGGGTTAAGGTTAGGGTTAGGGTTAGGGTAGGGTTAGGGTTAGTGTACGGGTTAGGGTTAGGGTTAGGGATAGGGTACCGGGTAGGGTACGGTAAGTGTACGGGTTAGGGTTAAGGACTGTTAGGGTTATGATAAGGGTTAAAGTTTGGGTTAGGGTTACGGTACGGGTTAGCGTTAGGGTACGGGTTAGGTTTAGGGTTAGTGTTAGGGTTAGGGATAGGGTACCGGGTAGGGTACGGTGAGGGCACGTGTTAGGGTTAAGTTTAGCGTTAAAGTTTGGGTACAGGTTCGGGTTCAGTTTAGGGTTAGGTTACGGGTTAGGGTTAGGGTTAGGATACGGGTTAGTGTTTGGGTATGGGTTAGGGTTAGGGTACGGGTTAGGGTTAGGCTTAGTGTTAGGTTTAGGATTAGGGTTAGGGTACGGGTTAGGCTTAGGGTATGGGTTAAGGTTAGGGTTAGGGTAGGGTTAGGGTATGGGTTATCGTACAGCTTAAGGGTAGGGTTCGGGTACGGGTTAGGGTTAGGTTTCGGGTTAGGGTTAGGTTTAGGTTTAGTGTTAGGGTTTGGGTTAGATTTAGTGTTAGGGTACGGGTTAGGGTAGGGTTAGGTTACGGGTACGGGTGAGGGTTAGGGTTAGCGTACGGGTTAGGTTAGGGAACGGATTAGTGTTAGGGTATGGGTTAGGGTTAGGGTTATGGTTATGGTTAGGGTACAGTTTAGGGTTAGTGTTAGGGTACGAGTTAGGGTTAGGGTTAGGTTACGGGTACGAGTTAGGGTTAGTGTACAGGTTAGGGTTAAGGTACTGATAAGGGTTAGGGTTGGGGTTAGGATTAGGGTTTGGGTACGGATTAGGGTTAGGGTTAGGGTTAGAATACGGGTTAGGGTTTGTGTTAGAGTTAGGGTATGGGTTAGTTTTACTGTACGGGTTAGGATTAAGGTTAGGGTTCGTGTTAGGGTTAGGGATAGGGTATGGGTGAGGGTTAGGGTTAGGGTTCGCGTACGGGTTAGGGTATGGGTTAGGTTTAGGGTTAGGTTACGGGTTAGGTTTAGGGTTAGGGTTAGTGTTAGGGTACGGGTTACGGTTAGGGTACAGTTTAGGGTACGGGTTAGGGTTAGGTTTAGGGTTAGGGTACGTGTTAGGGTTATGGTTAGGTTAGGGTTAGGATATGGGTTAGGGATACGGTTAGGGTAGTGTTAGCGTTAGAGTTAGGGTACGGGTCAGGGTTAGGGTACGGGTTAGGGTTAGGGTTAGCATTATTGTTAAGGTTAGTGTTACCGTACGAGTTAGGGTACGAGTTAGGGTACGGGTTAGGTTTAGTGTTAGCATAATGGTTAGGGTTAGGGTTAGGGTACGGATTAGGATTAGGGTTAAGATTAGAGTTAGGTTACGGGTTAGGGTTAGGGTACGGGTTAGGGTTAGGGTTAGCATTATTGTTAAGGTTAGTGTTACCGTACGAGTTAGGGTACGAGTTAGGGTACGGGTTAGGTTTAGTGTTAGCATAATGGTTAGGGTTAGGGTTAGGGTACGGATTAGGATTAGGGTTAAGATTAGAGTTAGGTTACGGGTTAGGGTTAGGATTAGGGTTAGCGTATGTGTTAGGGTTAGGGTTAGGGTACGGGTTAGGTTACGGGTTAGGGTTAGGTTTAGGGTTACGGTTAGGGTACGGTTTAGGGTTAGGTTTAGGTTACAGGTACGGGTTAAGGTTAGGATTAGTGTATGGGTTAGGGTTTGGGTAGGGATTAGGGTTAGGGTTACAGTACAGGTTAGTGTTAGGGTTAGGGTACGGGTTAGGGTTAGGGTTAGGGTACGAGTTAGGTAACGGGTTAGGGTTAGGCTTAGGTTTTGGGTAGGGTTTAGGTTTAGGGTTAGGCTGAGGGTTAGTGTACAGGTTAGGTTAGGGTTAAGGTTAGCGTACTGGTGAGGTTTAAGGTACAGGTTAGGGTTAGGGTTAGTTTTAGGGTTAGCGTCCGGCATAGGGTTCCGTTTAGCATATGGGTTAGGGTATGGTTTAGGGTTAGTGTTAGCATTAATGTTAGAGTTAGGGTTCGGGTACGGGTTAGGGTTGGGGTACAGGATAGGGTTAGGTTATGTGTTAGGGTTAGTGTTAGGGTACGGGTTTGGGTTAAGTTTAGGGTTAGTGTTAGCGTTAGGGTTAAGGTACGCGTTAGGGTTAGGGTTAGGATATGGGATAGGGTTAGGTTTAGGTTATGGGTACGGGTTAGGTTTAGGGTTAGCATACGGGTTAGGGTTAGTGTACAGATTAGGGTTAGGGTAAGGGTTAGGTTTAGGGTACGGTCTAGGCTTAGGGTTAGGGTTACGTTACGAGTTAGTGTTAGGGTTAGGGTACGGTTTAGCATTAGGTTTAGGTTACAGTTATGGGTTAGGGTTAGGGTTAGCGTACGGTTAGGGTTAGGACAGAGATTAGTGCAAGGGTTAGGGATAGGGTTAGCGTACGGGTTAGTGTTAGGATTAGGGTACAGGTTAGGGTACGGGTTAGGGTTAGTTTTAGGGTTAGGGTATGGGTTAGGGTTAGGGTATGGGTTAGGGTACGGGTTAGGGTTAGGGTACGGGTTAGGGTTAGGGTACGGGTATGGTTAGGGTACGGGTAAGGTTTAGGGTTAGCATTAGGGTTAGGGTTAGGGTCAGGATACAGGTTAGGATATGGGCTAGGGTCAAGGTTAGCATTAGGGTTAGGGTTAGGGTATGTGTTAGGGTTAGGGATTGGGTTAGGATTAGGTTTAGGCTTAGTTTATGTGTTAGGGTTACGGTTAGGGTACGGGTTACGTTTAGGGTTAGGGTATGGGTTAGATTTAGGGTTAGGCTACAGGTTAGGGTTAGGGTACGGTTTAGGGTTAGGATTAGGGTACAGGTTAGGTTACGGATTAGTGTTAGGGTACAGGTTAGCGTTAGTGTACATGTTAGGGTTAGGGTAAGGGTTAGAGTTAGGTACGGGTTCGGGTTAGGTTTAGGGTTAGGGTTAGGGTGCAGGTTAGGGTACGGGTGAGGGTACGAGTTAGGTTTTGGGTTAGGATTAGGGTTAGGTTGAGGGTACAGGTCATGATTTGGGTTAGGGTTAGGGTTAGGGTACCGTTTAGGGTACGGGTGAGGTTACAGGTTAGGGTTAGGGTTAGGGTATGGGTTAGGGTACGGGTTAGGGCAAGGGTACGGGTTAGCGTTAGGGTTAGGATACTTGTTAGGGTTTGGTTTAGGGTTAGGGTACGGATTAGGGTTAGGGTACGGGTTAGTTTTAGGTTTAGGGTGAGGGATACGGTATGGGTTAGTGTTAGGTTTAGGGTACGGGTTAGGGTTAGGGTACCAGTTAAGGTTAGTGTTAGGGTAAGGGTTAGTGTACGGTTTAGGGTACGGGTTAGGGTTAGGGTACTGGTTAGGTTTAGGTTTAGGTTATGGGTTAGGGTTGAGTTTAGGGTACGGGTCTGGGTTAGGGATAGGGTTAGGGTACGGGTTAGGTAACAGTTAGGGTTAGGCTTAGGGTTCGGGTAGGGTTTAGGTTTAGGGTTATGGTTAGGGTTAGTGTACGGGTTAGGTTTAGGGTTAGGGTTAGCATATTGGTCAGGTTTAAGGTACGGTTAGGATTAGGTTAGGGTTAGTTTTAGGGTTATTGTACGGCATAGGGTTCCGTTTAGCGTACGGGTTAGGGTTCAGTTTAGGGTTAGTGTTAGCGTTAAGGTTACGGTTAGTGTAAGGGTACTGGTTAGTGTTGGAGTACGGGTTAGGGTTAGGGTACGGGTTAGGGTTAGTGTTATGGTACTGGTTTGGGTTAAGTTTAGGGTTTGTGTTAGCATTAGGTTTAAGGTACGGGTTAGGGTAAGGTTATGGGTACGGGTTAGGTTTAGGGTAACAGTACGGGTTAGGGTTAGTGTACGGATTAGGGTTAGGGTTAAGGTTAGGGATAGGGTACGGGTTAGGGTTGGGCTAGGGTTAGGGTATGGGTAGGGTTAGGGTTAGAGGACAGGTTAGGGTACGGGGTAGGGTTAGCGTTAGCGTTAGGGTGAGGGTTAGGATTAGGATACTGGTTAGGGGGATCCCAGGGTGGCTCAGCAGTTTGGTGCCTGCCTTTGGCCCAGGGCGCGATCCTGGAGACCCGGGATCGAATCCCATGTCGGGCTCCCGGTGCATGGAGCCTGCTTCTCCCTCTGCCTGTGTCTCTGCCTCTCTCTCTGTGTGTGTGTGTGTGACTATCATAAATAAAAATAAAAAATAAAAAAATAGGATACTGGTTAGGTTTCGGTTTAGTGTTAGGGTACGGGTTAGGTTTAGGGTTAGGGTTAGGGTACATGTTACGGTTAAGGTTAGGTTTAGTGTTAGAGTACGGGTTAGGGTTATGGTTATGGTTAGGGTTAGGGTTAGGGTTAGGTTTAGCCTTAGGGTTAGGGTTAGCCTTAGGGTACGGGTTAGGGTTAGGGTGCGGGTTAGGGTTAGGAATAGAGTTAGGATTAGGTTTAGGGTTAGGGGGATACCTGGGTGGCGCAGCGGTTTAGCGCCTGCCTTTGGCCCAGGGCGCGATCCTAGAGACCTGGGATTGAATCCTACGTTAGGCTCCCGGTACATGGAGCCTGCTTCTCCCTCTGCCTATGTCTATGCCTCTCTCTGTGTGTGTGTGACTATCATAAATAAATAAAATTTTAAAAAAATAGGGTTAGGGTATGTGTTAGGGTTGCGGTTAGGGTACGGGTTAGGGTTAGGGTATGGGTTATAGTTAGGGTTAGGGTACAGGTTAGGGTCAGGGTACGGGTTAGAGTTAGGATTAGGGTACGGGTTAGGGTACGGGTTAGTGTTAGGGTACGGGTTAAGGTTAGTGTACAGGTTACGGTTAGGGTAAGGGTTAGGGTTAGGCACAGGTTCGGGTTAGTGTACGGGTTAGGGTACAGGTTAGGGTACGGGTTTGTGTTAGGGCACGGGTTAGGGTTAGGGTACGGGTTAGGTTTAGGTTTAGGGTTACGGTTAGGGTTAGTGTACGCGTTAGGGTTAGGGTAGGGTACAAGTTAGGGTACGGGTTAGGGTTAGTGTTAGCATTAGGGTTAGGGTTAGGATTAGGTAGGGTTAGGGTTAGGATAATCGTTAGGGTTCGGTTTAGGGTTAGGGTACGGGTTAGGGTTAGGGTACAGGTTAGGGTATGGGTTAGGGTTAGGATACGGTTTAGGGTTAGGGTTAGGGTATGGTTTGGGTTAGGGTTAGGGTTAGGGTATAGGTTAGATTTAGGGTTAGGGTTAGGGTACGGTTTGGGTTAGGTTTAGGGTTAGGGTACGGGTTAGGTTTAGGGTTCGGTTTAAATTACGGGTTAGGTTTAGGGTTAGGGTACGGGTTAGGGTTAAGTTTAGTGTTGGAGTTAGCATTAGGGTTAGCGTTAGGGTTAGGGTTAGGGTACATGTTAGGTTAGGGATATGCTTAGGGTTAGGGTTAGGGGTAGGGTTTGGGTAGGGTTAGGGTTTAGGGTTAGGGTTAGGTGTAGGGTACGGGTTAGGTTTTGAGTTAGGATACGGGTTAAATTTTGGGTTAGGGTTAGGGTATGGGTTAGCGTTAGGTTTAGTGTTAGGGTTAAGGATAGGGAATGAGTTAGGGTTAGGTTTAGGGTACGGGTTAGGGTACGGGTTAGGATACAGGTTATGTTGAGGGTACGGGTCAGGGTTAGGGTTAGAGTTGGGATAGGGTACCAATTAGGGTACGGTGAGTTTACGGGTTAGGGTTAGGGTTAGGGGAAAGGTTAGGGTTCGGGTAGGGTTAGGGTACGGGTTAGGGTTTGGGTTAGGATTCGGGTTAGGGTTTGGGTAAGGGTTAGGGTACGAGTTACGGTTAGGGTTAGGGTTAGGGTACAGGTTAGGGTTATGGTTAGGGTACTGGTTAAGGTTAGGGTTAGTTTTAGCATACGGGTTAGTGTTATGGTTAGGGTACGGGTTAGTGTTATGGTTAGGATTAGGGTATGGGTACGGGTTAAGGTTAGAGTATGGGTACGGGTTAGGGTTAGGTTTAGGTTATGGGTACGGGTTAGGGTTAGGGTACGGGTTAGGGTTAGTGTACGGATTAAGGTTAGGTTTAGGGTTAGTGTTAGTGTTAGGGTTAGGGTTAGCGTACGGGTTAGGGTTAGGGTTAAGGTATGGGTTAGGGTACGGGTTAGGGATAGTGTTAGCGTTAGGGTTACAGTTAGCTTTAGGATACGGGTTAGTGTTAGGGTTAGGGTTAGTGTACGGGTTAGGTTTAGGGTTAGGGTACAGGTTAGGGTTAGGGTTATGGTTATGTTATGGTTTATGATTAGGGTTAGGGTACGGATTAGGGTTAGGATTAGTGTACCGTTTAGGGTTAGGGTTAGGGTTAGGTTACGGGTTAGGTTTAGGGTTAGGATTAGGGTTAAGGTTAGGGTTACCGTTAGCACTAGGGTTAGCGTACGGGTTAGTGTTAGGGTTTGCGTACGGGTTAGGGTTAATTTAGCCTTAGGTTAGGGTTAGGGATAGGGTTAGTTTACGGGTTAGGGTTCCGGATAATTTTTAGGGTTAGGTTTAGGGTTAGGGTATGTCTAGGGTTAGGGTTAGGGTACTGGTTAGGGTTAGGGTTAGGGTACGGGTTAGGGTCAGCGTTAGGGTATGGGTTAGTGTTAGGTTACGGATTAGGGTTAGGGTTAGGGTACGGGTTAGAGTCAGAGTACGGGTTAGGGTGAGGGTACGGATTAGGTTAGGGTAAGGTTTAGGGTTAGGGTACTTGTTAGGGTTAGGGTTACGGTAAGGGTACGGGTTAGGGTATGGGTTAGGGTATGGGTTAGGGTACGGGTTAGGGTATATTTTAGGGTTAGGTTTAGGGTATTGGTTAGGGTTAGGGTTAGTGTTAGGGTACGGGTTAGGTTTAGGTTTAGTATACAGGTTAAAGTTTGGGTTGGGGTTAGGGTATGGCTTAGGTTAGTGTACGGGTTAGGTTTAGGGTTAGTGTTAGGGTTAGCGATAGGGTATGGGTTAGGGTTAGTGTTAGTGTACGGGTTAGGGTACGGGTTAGGGTACGGGATTAGGTTGAGGGTACAATTCAGGGTTAGGGTTAGGGTGGGTTAGGGTACCGGTTACGGTAGAGTGAGGTTACAGGTTAGGGTTAGGATTAGGGTTAGGAGATGGGTTAGGGTTCGGGTTAGGGTTGGGGTATGCGTTTTGGTTTGGGTTAGGATACGGATTAGGGTTTGGGATAGGGTTAGGGTACGGGTTAGGTTTAGTGTTAGTGTTAGGGTTAGGGATAGGGTATGTGTTAGAGTTAGGGTTAGGGTAAGGGTTAGGGTTAGGGTACGGGTTAAAGTTAGCGTTAGGGTTAGGGTACGGGTTTGGGTATGGGTTATGGCATGGGTTAGGTTTAGGGTTAGGTTTAGGGTTAGGGTAGGGTTAGGGTTCGGGTTAGGCTTAGGGTTCGTGTTAGGTTTAGGGTTAGGGTACGGGTTAGGGTTGTGGTTTGGGTACGGTTTAGGGCTTGGGTTAGGTTTAGGGTACAGGTTAGGGTTACGGTACGGCTTAGGGTTAGGTTCAGGGTTAGGGTGAGGTTTAGGGTATGGGTTAGGTTTAGAGTTAGGGTACTGGTTAAGGTTAGGATTAGTGTTTTTGTACGGGTTAGTGTTAGGGTGAGGGTACGGTTTAGGGTAGTGTTATTGTTAGGGTTAGGAATACAGTATGCGGGGATCCCTGGGTGGCGCAGCGGTTTGGCGCCTGCCTTTGGCCTAGGGCGCGATCCTGGAGACCCGGGATCCAATCCCATATTGGGCTCCCGGTGCATGGAGCCTGCTTCTCCCTCTGCCTGTGTCTCTGCCTCTCTCTCTCTCTGTGTGACTATCATAAAATAAAAATAAAAATAAAAATAAAAATAAAAATAAAAATAAAAATAAAAATAAAAATAAAAAAAGGAATACAGTATGCGTTAGGGTTAGGGTTAGGGTAAAGGTTAGGGTTAGGGTTAGGGTACGGGTTAAAGTTAGCGTTAGGGTTAGGGTACGGGTTAGGGTACGTGTTATGGTACGTGTTAGGTTTAGGGTTAGGTTTAGGGTTAGTGTTCGTTTTAGGTTTAGGGTTAAGGTACGGGTTAGGGTTGCGGTTAGGGTACCGGTTAGGGCTTGGGTTAGGGTTAGGGTACGGGTTAGGGTTAGGGTACGGGTTAGGGTTAGGTTCATGGATAGGGTATGGGGTAGAGTTAGGGTACGGGTTAGGGTTAGGATAAGCGTTAGGGTTCGGGTTAGGTTACGGGTTAGGGTTAGGGTTAGTGTTAGAGTTAGGTTTAGGGTTAGGGTGACGGTTAGGGTACGGGTTAGTTTTAGGGTTAGGGTACTGGTTAAGGTTAGGATTAGTGTTAGCATATGGGTTAGGGTTAGGGTACAGGTCTGATTTAGGGTTAGGTTACGACTACGGGTTAGGATTAGGGTTAGGGTTAGGTTACGGGATAGGGTTAGGGTTAGGGTACGGGAACGAGTTAGGTTTAGAGTTAGGGTATGGGTTAGGCTTAGGGTTAGGGTACGGGTACGGGTTAGGGTTAGCATAAGGGTTAGGGTTAGAGTACGGATTAGGGTTAGTGTTAGGGTTAGGGTTAGGGTTAGTGTACGGGAGAGGGTTAGGGTTAAGGTATGGGTTAGGGTATGGTTTAGGGATAGTGTTAGCGTTAGGGTTACGGTTAGGGTTAGGATACAGATTAGTGTTAGGTTTAGGGTTAGGGTTAGGCTTAGGGTTAGGGTTAGGGTACTGGTTAGTGTTAGGTTTGGATATGGGTTAGGGTACGGGTTAGGGTTAATTTAGCATTAAGTTGGGGTTACGGATACGGTTAATGTACGGGTTAGGGTTACGGATAGGTTTTGGGTTAGGTTTAGTGTTAGGTTATGTGATTGGGTTAGGGTTAGCGTACAGGTTAGGGTACGGGTTATGGTATGGGTTAGGGTTAGCGTTAGGGTACGGGTTAGTGTTAGGGTATGGATTAGAATTAGGGTTATGGTACGGGTTAGGTTTCGGGTTAGATTTAGGGTACGGGTTAGGGTTAGGGTCCGGCTTAAGGTTACGGTAAGGGTTAGGGTTAGGGTACGGGTTAGGGTATGTGTTAGGGTTAGGGTACAGGTTAGGGTACGGCTTAGGGTAAGGGTTAGGGTACGTGTTAGGGTTAGGGATAGGGGTAGGGTACAGGTTAGTGTTAAGGTATGGGTTAGCGTTAGGGTTAGGATAAGAGTTAAAGTTAGGGTTAGGGTTAGGGTACGGGTTAGGTTTAGGGTACAGGTTAGGGTTAGGGTTACTGTTAGGTTTAGGGATAGGGTATGATTTAGGGTTATGGTTAGGCTACGGGACAGGTTCCAGGATAGGGTTAGGGTTAGGTTAAGGGTACGGTTTCCGGTAGGGTTAGGGTACGGGTTAGGTTTAGGGTTAGGATATGGGTTAGGGTTTGAGTTAGGGTTACGGTACGGGTTAGGTTTAGGGTACGGGTTAGATTTAGGGTTAGTGTTTGGGTTAGGGATAGGGTATGGGTTAGGGTTAGGGTAAGGATTAGGGTTAGGGTTAGGGTACGGGTTAAGGTTAGGGTTAGGGTTAGAGTTAGGATACGGGTTAGGGTATGGATTATGGTACGGGTTAGGTTTAGGTTTAGGTTTAGGGTACATGTTAGGGTTAGGGTCGGGTTAGGTTTAGGTTTAGGGTACGGGTTAGGTTTGCGGTTAGGGTACGGGTTAGGGTTTGGGTTAGGGTTAGGGTACGGGTTAGTGTTAGGGTATGAGTTAGGGTTAAGGTTAGGGTTAGTGTTAGGGTTATGGATAGGGTATGTGTTAGCGTTAGGGTTAGGGTACGGGTTAGGGTTAGGGTTAGGATTAGGGTACGGGTTAGGGTTAAGTTTAGGGTTAGTGTTAGCGTTAGTTTTAGGTTACGGTTTAGGTTTAGGGTTATGGTTAGGGTTAGGGTTAGGGAGTGGGTTAGAGTACAGGTAAAGCTTAGGGTTAGGGTTAGGGTTAGAGTACGAATTAGTGTATGGGTTACTGTTAGGGTTAGGGTGAGGGTACGGGTTAGGTTTAGGGATAGGGATAGGGTTAGGGTACGGGTTAGTTAGTGTTACGGTACTTGTTAGGGTCAGGCTTAGGTTTAGGGTAGGGTTTAGGGTTAGGGTTAGGGTTAGGGTTCGTGTACGGGTTAGGGTTAGGTTTAGGGTTAGGGTAACGGTTAGGATTAGTGTTAGGGTAAGGGTTAGGGTTATGGTTAGGGTACGGGTAAGGGTTAGGTTAGGGTACGGGTTCGGGTTCCGGTTAGGGTACGGGTTAGGGTAAGATTTAGGGTACGGGTTAGGGTATGTGTTAGGGTACGGGCTAGGGTATATTTTAGGGTTAGGGTTAGCATTAGGGTTAGGGTTAGGTTAAGGGTACGTGTTAGGGTTAGGGTACAGGTTAGGGTTTGTGTTAGTGTTAGAATTAGGGTAGGGTTAGGGTTAGAGTTAGGGTATGGGATAGGGTTTGGATTAGAGTTAGGGTTAGGGTAGGATTAGGGTTAGGGTACGGGTTAGGGTACGTGTTAGGTTAGAGTTAGGGTTGGGTTAGGTTACGGGTTAGGGTTAGGGTTCGGGTTAGGGTACGCGTTAGGGTAAGGGTTAGGGTATGCGTTAGGGTAGAGGTCAGCGTACAGGTTAGGGTTAGGGTTAGGGTTAGCGGTTTAGGGTTAGAGTTAGGGTTCGTGTTAGGGTTACCTTGTTTGGGTTAGGGTTAGGGTTCGAGATAGGGTTAGGGTTAGGGGTTGGGATTTGGGTAGGGTTAGGGTTTAGGGTTAGGGTTAGGGTTAGGGTTAGGGTTACAGTACAGGTTAGAGTTAGGGATATGGTTTGGGTTAGGGTAAGGGTTAGGGTTAGGGACGGGTTAGGGTTAGAGTTAGGGTTAGGGTAGGGTTAGTGTACGGGTTAGATTTTTGGGTTCGGGTTAGGGTTAGGGTTAGAGGTTCGGGTTAGGGTTAGGGTTATGGGTTAGGGTTAGGTTTAGTGTTAGCGAGTTAGGGTTAGGGTTAGGGTTAGTGTTAGGGTTAGGGTTAGGGGTTAGGGTTAGAGTTCGGATTAGGGGTTTAGTGTTACTATTAGGGATGGGGTTAGGGATAGGGTTAGGGTTAGTGTTAGGCTTAGGGTTAGGAGGTTAGGGTTAGGGTGAGTGGGTTAGGGTTAGTTTTAGGGTCGGGATAGGGTTAGGGTTAGGGTTGGGGTTAGGATTAGGGTTAGGGTTTGGGTACAGGATATGGTTTGGGTTAGAGTTATGGTTAGGGTAGGGTGAGGTTTAGGTTTAGGGATAGGGTTAGGGTTAGGGTACGGGTTATGGTTAGGTTTAGGGTAGGGTTAGGGTACGGGATAGGGTTTGGGATAGAGATAGGGTGTGGGTAGGGTTAGTGTTAGGGTTAGT
Organism: Nyctereutes procyonoides; assembly: GCF_905146905.1. Taxonomy (NCBI): domain Eukaryota; kingdom Metazoa; phylum Chordata; class Mammalia; order Carnivora; family Canidae; genus Nyctereutes; species Nyctereutes procyonoides. The sequence goes on from NW_026575137.1 coordinate 12,798,404, forward strand.
GTACGGGTTACGGTATGTCTTAGGGTAGGGTTAGGGTTAGGGTTAGATTACGGGTTAGGGTTCGGGTTAGAGTGTGGGTTAGGGTTAGGGTATGCGATAAGGTAGGGGTCAGTGTACGGGTTAGGGTTAAGGGTTTGGATTAGGGTTAGGGTTAGGGGTTTAGAGTTAGGGTTAGTGTAATGGTTAGGGTTAGGGTTACACTACGGGTTAGAGTTAGGGATAGGGTTTGGGTTAGGGTTAGGGTTAGGGTTAGGGTACTGGAAAGCTTAGGGTTAGGTTTAGGGTGAGGGTTAGGGTTAGCGGTTTAGTGTTAGGGTTAGGGTTGGGTTTAGTGTTAGGGTTAGGGTTTAGGGTTAGGGTTAGTGTTAGGGTTAGGGAGAGGGTTGCGGTTAGCGGTGAGGGTTAGGTTTACGGTTAGGTTTAGGGTTAGGGTTTGTGTTTAAGTTTAGGGTTAGGCTTAGGGTTAGAGTTAAGGTTAGGATAGGGTATGTTTAGGGTAAGGGTACGGGTTAGGTTTAGGGTTTGGGTTAGAGTACAGGTTAGCGATAGGTTTAGGGTTTGGGTTAGATTTAGGGTTAGTGTTAGGGTTAGGGTTAGAAGGTTAGGTTAGGATTAGGGTTAGGGTTAGGGTTATGGTAGGGTTAGTGAACGGGTTAGAGTACGGGTTAGGGTACGGGTTAGGTTTAGGGTTAGTGTTAGGGTTAGGGTTAGGGTTAGAGGGTTAGGTTGAGGGATAGGGTTAGAGGTTAGGGTTAGGTTTAGTGTTAGGGTTAGGGTGAGGGTTAGGGTTAGGGTTAGGGGTTAGGGTTAGGTTTAGTTTAGGGTTAGGGTTAGGGTTATGTTTAGGGTTATGTTTAGGGTTAGGGTTAGAGGGTTAGGGTTAGCGTTAGGGTTAGTGATCGGATTAGGGTTAGGGTTTGGGTTAGGATTAGGGTTAGGGTTAGTGTTAGGTTTAGGGTTGGGGTTATGGTTGAGGTTACGGTTAGGGTTAGGGTTAGTGTTAGAGTTGGGTTCGGGTACGCGTTAGTGTTAGGATAGGGCTTAGGGTTAGGGTACGGGTTATGGTTAGGGTTAGTTAGGTTTAGGGTAGGGTTAGGGTTAGGGTACGGGTTTGGGTTGTGATAAGGTTACAGGTTAGGGTTAGGTTTAGGGTTAGGATTAGGTTTAGGGTTAAGGTTATGGGTTAGAGTTAGGGTTAGCCGGTGAGGTTTAGTGTTACGTTTAGGATTAGGGTTAGGGGTTTGGGTTAGGTTTAGGGTTCTGGTTAGGGTTAGGCTTGGATTTGGGGTTAGTGTTGTGGTTAGGGTTAGGGTTAGGTGTAGAGTCAGGGTTTGGGGTTAGGGTTAGGGGTAGGGTTAGTGTTAGGTTTAGGGATTAGGGTTAGGGTTAGGGTTAGTGTTAGGGGTTAGTGTTAGGCTTAGAGTTAGGGTTAAGGTTAGGTGTAGGGGTTTGGGTTAGGGTTAGGGTTAGGGTTAGTGTTAGGGTTACAGTTAAGGGTTAGGGTTAAGGTTTGGGGTTAGGTGTTAGTGTTAGGGATAGGGTTAGGGATAGGGGTTAGAGTTAGGGTTAGGGTTAGGGTACAGGTTAGGGTACGGTT